>NC_139582.1:1388109-1490609 GCF_946808225.1 Silurus aristotelis | reverse complement strand
ATCTTCTGATTAGTACTGATACATAGATTTTTTTATACAATACATCATGCACACGGAGATTTTTTATATTTAAATTAATTTTTCACCTGCATCACGACTCGGTTAAAGAATGACTATTAAGAGTATATTTAAAGCCGTAAAATAACAATAAATGTGTAAATAGATTTTTTTCAGTTTGTCTCGGTTGCTTTGTGGCGTTTCTCAGATCAGAAATAAAAACTTCTCAAAACTACTCGTTCAGCCTCCAGATCATCATCACTTGTGCACATACTGTAATAAAAGCAATTTCTCGTTGCTTTCAACAAATTGCAAATTCTTTGGTAAAATCTTTTAATGGATTGTGTACGAGTGTCTGCTGTTTCCCACATCATCAATTATTTATGTTCATGTTGATTAAAATTTATTAAACTGGTTTCATCTGAATAGTTTTAACCCCCAAAACATTCAGGAATCAGTTGATTGTAAAAATCTTTAAATGCAAAATGTTTAAACGAGTTTTCATCGTCTGCGAGTCTTAAACTTCTATTCTATTCTTTTCTTTGTGAATGTGTTGAATTGATGAATTGTGCAGATGAATCTTGAACGTCACTAATGAAGGCGAGCGAACGGCGTCAGATCAACCAATCATCAACAAGTTCTCTAAAACAGGTCAAAGGTGAATCTCGTGAACCTTCAATTAGCGACAAACAGCAAAACACACAATTATAATTTCTGAAGAACCAGGAAACGAACAAACACTAATACAGTAGAGTAAAAGTGTGAATCCTGTCCGGTGTCTTACAATCAATAATAAATCAAATATACAATCAAATAAACACATTTGTGCTGCTGAAACTCAGAGATTTCAAACAGAAGAAATTCAGACCTTCTGCATTTTCAATCCAAACTGTAGTTTATATCAGGAAACTCTGAAACATTTTGAAGATCTTGTTTGTGAACAATGACATAAGGACGTGTTTTTCTGATGGGAATGAGATGTTCATTCACACAGAAACATAATTTAAAGAGATGAACTAAGGATTCTGATTCTAAATCCACTTACTGGTTACCAAATAGTAAGAATGAAAAACTCATGTACAGAAGGTGCAGTAGGTAATAAGTTTAAGTTTAACTCTGAAAGAAAACCGAGGATAAGAAAAATTCTACAAATTGTTTCGAGAAATGCATTTACTGTGTTCGCAAATATTAAGGATGATTTGAGAAATGCTCCAAAGCAACTGAAAAAAACACAACTGTAATCCAGTTTATTGATCGAATATAAACTTTGTGAGAAGTTGATAAACATAATGATGTCCTAAACCCTATTAGAGCAATTCCATCTTCCAAAAAATGGTGTACAGACTCTACCGTAACTACCAGCCTGCGCTGAAACATGACACACAATTGTAACTTCCTGGTCCAGAAAATGGAACTGATATATTGTAAGAACAATGGAAATGAGGTTTAAGTGTAAAATTTCCTTCTTCAGGTCAAAAAAACCATGAAACAGAGCAATCACTCATCACAAACAATGGCACTGAAGATCAGAACCTTTTTCTAAATATGTGCTTATTATGGATGTCCATGTGAAGTTGGGACAAAGGTTAAGCTGAGACACAGGTGGTCGATGGTAATGAGGAGGTCAGGGTCAGAAGGTATGATGTGGCTGCTGAAATCTGACCTTCCACATTGCTCTGCATTGCTCAGCCATCTGCTCTGACTCTTCACCGACGTTTCCTCTTTTTCTATCTAAGTTGTTTTGTAATGTATTTCATGATTATTATATATAATTTTATTCGAATAATTCTAGGTAACGAGAATCAAGTCCGCGAAGGTTTTAGCACCATTTTTTAACACGTCCTTATGTCATTGTTCACAAACAAGATCTTCAAAATGTTTCAGAGTTTCCTGATATAAACTACAGTTTGGATTGAAAATGCAGAAGGTCTGAATTTCTTCTGTTTGAAATCTCTGAGTTTCAGCAGCACAAATGTGTTTATTTGATTGTATATTTGATTTATTATTGATTGTAAGACACCGGACAGGATTCACACTTTTACTCTACTGTATTAGTGTTTGTTCGTTTCCTGGTTCTTCAGAAATTATAATTGTGTGTTTTGCTGTTTGTCGCTAATTGAAGGTTCACGAGATTCACCTTTGACCTGTTTTAGAGAACTTGTTGATGATTGGTTGATCTGACGCCGTTCGCTCGCCTTCATTAGTGACGTTCAAGATTCATCTGCACAATTCATCAATTCAACACATTCACAAAGAAAAGAATAGAATAGAAGTTTAAGACTCGCAGACAATGAAAACTCGTTTAAACATTTTGCATTTAAAGATTTTTACAATCAACTGATTCCTGAATGTTTTGGGGGTTAAAACTATTCAGATGAAACCAGTTTAATACATTTTGATCAACATGAACATAAATAATTAATAATGTGGGGAACAGCAGACACTCGTACACAATCCATTAAAAGATTTTACCAAAGAATTTGCAATTTGTTCAAAATTGCTTTTATTACAGTATGTGCACAAGTGATGATGATCTGGAGGCTGAACGAGTAGTTTTGAGAAGTTTTTATTTCTGATCTGAGAAACGCCACAAAGCAACCGAGACAAACTGTAACTAATAAAAGTGTTTAATAGTCCACATTTTTTTAGGAGTTCCATAAGCAGGTTTCATGGCACGGTCTAAACTTTGTGGGCTAAAAACTTTGGGGTGTGTCCAAGCCTGGAGATCTGAAGGGGGGCTAGGATTACCGCCTCCTCAGGCAAGTCCACCACATGTGCTGTCACTCATATCCCTAACACACAGTGAAGAGAGAAAGAAAGAGAGAGGGAAAGAGTCCGACTAAGGGGTTCAGCAGGGTTTACTCATCCTTATCCAGAAAAGTAACCACACTGTTGCCCTGGACGGTTCTTTCTTGGAGATCCAGAGACACAGAAAAGCACCTAAGGTCTGAAGGCCGTAGATAAGAAAATGACAGACAAGCTGCTGGTGGGCGTTTGTGTGCTGTGGGTGGCATCCTTGGATCAGGTAAGAATCTTATTTAATTTCGTTCTTAAGTGTTGAGGTTGAACACGATCTAGTTTTTGGTGCTGATCAATTAAGCCATGATGCATGAATTCGCAAGTTATACGTTTATACACAATTGCTTTAATGAAGCTTACTGTCTTTGGATTTCTTACTAACAATTGTATGTCCCACTTTCAATTGATCTGAAGTAACTCCATAAGCCGAACAATAATGTTATTGAAGTGGGCTCATTTGAAATGGATATGGTAATGTAAAGTTTAGGAGGTGCTCGTAGCCTCAGGCCACAGCTGCTCAACTCGTCTATAGCGACACGTTACAGCTCATGTCAGAGTAATGGATTATTAACTTCCTTTGTTTTGAGTTCGGCGACCTGACGTCAGCCTTTCGCTGCCTAGCAGTCTCAAACTGTGAAGGTGGTCAACCCAAATATGCAACGTTCCTGATTAAAAGCACGATGACAGCTAATCAGGGATAGCAACAGCAGGTTTTATGATTTGGGTTTCAGCTTGTCAGCATTGCAGAACAAATGTGCAATAAAGAAACAAATAATAATCATGTGAAGATAAACACATCGACATCCATCCCAAAGTTATTAGCAGTGTTTGCATTCGCAGTGAAGGAAACGAAAGACCTTCTGAGGACGCCATCTTTGATTAGATAAACAAATCAGGAACAATTGATACACAAACAAATGAGCAGCACAGCATATTGTGACGATTAGGAGGAGTAATAAACACATTTGTTTGTTTACTAAGATGGCGTAATTTTTCCAATTTTCTAGTAAACTCCACCCCCATAGTTGATGCATGAGAGGTACGGTAATGAATCATGGCGTATCTTTGCAAGTTCTATTTTATTTACACGACATGTGAATGGTCATGTGGCAAAAATACTTCAAAGCATTCCAGCATTGGGAAGGCCATCATATGATACCCTTGAGCCTTCCGTATCGCTGACCAGTTACTCAGCATTTTCACCTATTCGGTTCAAACGTGTCCTACTGTATTACATGTATTACTTTGCCAACCTTCTGCATTCCTTCTCTGATCATGAATCTTCTGGTTATAAAGATTGGTCAAGTATAACACCTGGGAGTGTTTACATGGTCTCTTCAGATGCCAGAAGAAGTGTTCAGAACATTCCCTTGCAGTTCAGAAATGGCTCCTGAACACCATTTTTGTGGACTAAAAAAGGTGACTGGCTTTTCCATGTGTCTGTACAGTGAAGGCTTTTTGAGAGCCAGTGATGACGAACGGCAGCTGTTCTCAAATGCGTTTACTCGATGCCGGTTGTCCTTCGCAGTAATCCTGACTGCGGAAAGGGAAAGCCAGCCCCCAGTGACCGTGAAATCGTGGACAAATCGCTCTATAAAGCAGCCAGTGTTGAGCTCATGCTCACTGGAAACAGTCACTCCAGACAGCTGGAAGGTTTAGATTTACAGGGCAAATCTCTTCTCTCACATAGTCTCGAAGCGAACGTTGTGCCAGACTTCTGATGAATAGTGAATATGGCTCTCTTCTGGAGGCGTCGCAAAAAGCTGATCTTATAACCAATAATGTATCAGTTCGATGGCATCATGAGAAGAGTCCTGCTGGTGGATTCTCAGAGAAGTGCTGACCATAATATGTCAACTACACATTTTTTAACATGGCAACTCCCCATAACGGATGACGATGATAAAGATCAGAAATGTGTCGTAGTGAAGCATGGACACCACCTAGAAATGCGGTGAGAAGAAGAAACTTCTTAGAAGATGAAAATCCTGACTGTGTTTTAGGCTCCTCACTGGGATTCATCTTTACTCTACAGGGACATAATTCATCAGGACAGCTGGCAGAGAGAAAACCACTCTCACAAGTCTTCTTAAAAATGAGTGTATTTTTTAAAGAAAGATAACAATAGTTGCTTCATTCTATGGTGCATCTCAACCCACTTCCTACGTGGTGAATAGGTATCTGGTGTACACTGGTTTGTGATCTGGTAAAGGACATTGATGACTTGTTTTCCAGTCACAGGACTATGAATTCAAGCTGAAATTAATTAATAAGAGGCAGGATAAACCTTCTAATTTCAACATTAGTCATTTAAAAAAAAGAATTAATTAATAATAAATAAATAAATAAATATATATATATATATATATATATGAAACGATGACGACACCAGGTAATCATAAAATGAAGAAAATGTATAAAAACATTCTGAATCAGTAAACCTAAAAAAACTAATAAATACATGCAATAAGGCCACATTGAAAACAGGATTTGAATTTTAGGCAGCAATTAAAATAAAATCTTGATATTAAATAAATAAATTCCTTTTTCTTAACCTTAGAACAAACACAACCACCAGAAAACACTCAGTTAATATGTAGGTCACAGTTCAGCTTTCTAAGATGCCCACAGAACAGAAACACCTTCAGTAGGCATTGATATTTGAGACATCATGTCTGCAGTGACACCCGAGATGGACTGTGAGGAAAGAGAGTTGCTGGTAAATGCGAGGGCATGCTGCTCTAGGAAACTAATCAGCAATACAGTGATACGGTGTTTCCACTCCAAGTCGAAATGTTCCTATTAAGTTTGCAGAACAAGCTGGTTTCTGTTATCACTTATGTTATAGCAGCTATAAATGGTCATTCCAGCACTTGTGTTGATGTCAACCTATGGCTGTTATAAAGCTCTGACACTGGAGACTCCTTTCAAATCTTTATAGATTTACACTGTACGGACAAAAGTATTGCGACACCCGACCTTTCCAGCCACTGCACCAAACTGTTAGCACAAAGTTGAAGGCACACAATTAGATCAATCTTTTGGATGCAGTAGCATGAAACTCCCTCTGTACCTGGACAACTAGGAGACCCAAACCTGTTCGAGCTGATGATGACCTTGTGCACAAAGCCAGTTCCATGAAGATCTGCTTTACATGGGTTGGAGTGGAAGATCTATAGAGCTATAAATAATATTGAACACCTTTGGGATTTAACACTCCTCACCTTCTCACCTACATCAGTACCTGAACTTTCTAACACCCTTGTAGCAGAATGAATCTCCACAAATTTGCACTAGTAGAACATCTTCCCAGAAGAGTGGAGGTTATTATACCAGCAAATGGGACGAACATGTGGAATTGGATGTTGAAAAATAGTATGCTCGGGTGCATATGTTATAAGACTTACATCCTTTTGGCAGTCGCAAATGCATTCCTTTTGGAACACATGACTCTTGAGGTGAATGGAGTTAAATGCAAGACAATGTGCATTCAATTTACTTCTGATGATAAGTGGAAAGTCGTGTGTTTTGGTTATTTGTTTACAGCATTGTTTATGAAGGAAGTTCTAAGGTTGATACTGTGTTCCCACTTCAACCTCACTGTAATTGCATATAAATAAACTAATGTCAGGTATCCCCTGGACATTGGAGCCCATTCCAGTGCCAGTCACTATGTCTGGGATGAAGGCCAGTTCGTCTTAAAGCAGACCCCATGTGCCGTGTGATAAGCTTTCATTCACTGTATTCTGTATCAGCAAGAAGGCGTCAGCGAGACTGGTAGGCTGGCACATAGTCACAGAGAGGCTGGGGCAGGATCTGGGCACATCTCTTAGGCAGCAAGCCAGAAGCTTTTTCAAGTCAGTCATTACATTTAATTCTACAAAACCGACATGATTCAAGGTCAGTGCAATCTAAATCAGGTCTGGAGCAAAACACTGCTAGAGAAGATTAAATCCATTATAGTCAGACAGGTTGTGATTGAATGCTGCTTCATTAGCAAATCTCTTATCATCTGCAGCTGCTGCAGAATACTATATGTGTATCAGTCTGTTTAGCTGTATCAGAACTTCTTCAGCTCTGAAACAACGAAAAACAAAGATTCTGCAAAAAAACTGTAACAGAAATGAATTATAGTGCTTATATGATTTTCCATTAAATATTCAACATTTACAGTCGAATGAATGCACAAGCTCACCAATTTTACAAATAATTTTTTTTTTTTCGGGAGGCTCCAGAAGTGACCTGCTGTCAAACTGAAATCACATTTCATACCAATCCCATCTGACGCAAGAGCACTGGAGCAAACCTGAGATCAGTCCAAACTGAGAAAGCAGAAAATGATACATTTTGAAACAATTAAGTGGTTAAGACTTCTGATTAAAAGGTTGGGAATTAAAATCCCAGCACTTCCAAGCTGCCATTGCTGGGCCTCTTAACAAAATCCTTATTCTTCAACTGCTCGGTTGCATAAATAAGATAAAAATCACTCTGGATAAATGTGTGATCATTGATTCGCCTCTAGAGGCCGCTTTCATAAAGACCGCTGACCAGAAGCCGGAAAAACTATCTGTATGGATTTTTGCCAATAGCCAGTAGTTGCTGTGACCACTATCAATGTCTCGACCATTCGAACATTCTCATATCATATCCAGAAGCCGTAGTTTAGGGACCCCTGATATAAGTCTTAAATGATGACGTATTAAAGAGTTTTGCTGCTAATATTAGTATTAATGCACTAAACCGAAGTAAAGTCGCTGGTTAAAAAATTATACTGAAAATATTTAGGAAGCTTTTGTGCATCTTCTAGGATCAAGAAATTATAAAATGTATCTATAAAATGAAATAATTCACTTCATTCTTATCAGTTTTCAATTATTCAGGTGAGGCAGGTGATGGGAGAATTTGTATCCGCCAAAAAGCATAGCAACTGGTGAAAAATAACATGCCCCCCCCCCCCCCCCCCCTCATCCTTACCTACAACTGTTCAAACACTTCTGCTGGTCACGGGGTCACATTACAGGCTGTAAGGAATCTGAGTTACAGGCTTGACCGGGCAATAAACTCTTAAGGAAAGTGAGCAAGTGTGGCCTGTCCCTGTGCCTAAAGGGCATGGTTAATTGATAAAATTGCAAAGTAGCTAATCCCTGTACTGTTAAACACATCAGCAGACCACCAAAGTGTACCACCCAGATAGTTACTAGTATCTAGTAGATCGTAATTCATTCTTAATGATGCCAACAATTGTAATGTAGAGTCACCTAGAAGCCGTGCTGATGTTTGTGGGTTCTGCCAAACGATGCACAAGAGCACAAAAGAATGTAGGATGTGCTAAGATTAGATCGCTCGAACTCCGTGCATGTGAGTGTTTAGCATGACTGCCATTCTGTAGCCGAGGCTTTCAGGCATGCCGTAGTGCCAGAAGTTCCATTCAACGGCACTAGCTTAAACTATTATAGTCACAGCTGTTATAGGGGGAGCAGTATATGAGAGAATTTGTGTCATTATGGCTCCAAACCATAGCAAGTTAGATGAATAATGTTTCTGTAAAGGGACCATGGAGTTGCAGGTTCAGTCCTGAGCTCTGAGTTACTGTCTGTGTGGGAGTATTGCATGTTCTAGACTTGGTCACATGGGTTTCCTCCTACATTCTGGGAGAAAATGCTAGTAGGTGACTTTAAAATGTTCATAGGGGTGAGTGAGTGTGAGAGTGGTGTGAGATGCAGCCCTACAGTGGACTTGCGAACATTAAAACAATTTTAATGGATAGCAATTAATTAATTAAGGATTTTAACACAAGATGAAGGCAAGAGTTACACAATAATTAGCATATATAGCTCCTGTTTCTCAGTGCTGAGTGAAGTGTGCAGTAGGTACGACAGACTGGTTCAGGGTGAAGGTTGGACTGCATCAAGGATCGGCCCTGAGCCCTTTCCTGTTTGCAGTGGTGATGGACAGGTTGACGGACGAGGTCAGACAGGAGTCTCCCTGGACTATGATGTTTGCAGATGATATTGTGATTTGTGGTGAGAGTAGAGAGCAGGTTGAGAAGAGCCTGGAGAGGTGGAGATATGTGCTGGAGAGAAGGGGAATGAAAGTCAGTAGGAGTAAGACAGAGTACATGTGTGTGAATGAGAGGGAGGGCAGTGGAGTGATGCGGTTGCAGGAAGAAGAGGTGGAGAAGGTGGAGGAGTTCAGGTACCTGGGGTCAACAGTGCAAAGTAATGGAGAGTGTGTTAGAGAAGTAAAGAAAAGAGTGCAGGCAGGGTGGAGTGGGTGGAGAAGAGTGACAGGAGTGATATGTGATAGTAGGGTATCTGCAAGAATGAAAGGGAAAGTTTATAGGACTGTGGTGAGACCTGCGATGTTGTATGGATTAGAGACAGTGGCATTGAGTAAAAGACAGGAGGTGGAGCTGGAGGTAGCAGAGCTGAAGATGTTAAGGTTTTCGTTAGGAGTGACGACGATGGACAGGATTAGAAATGAGTTTATTAGAGGGACAGCACATGTAGGATGTTTTGGTGACAAGGTGAGGGAGGCGAGATTGAGATGGTTTGGACATGTGCAGAGGAGGGACATGAATTATATTGGTAGAAGAATGCTGAGGATGGAGACACCAGGTAGGAGGAAAAGAGGAAGGCCAAGGAGGAGGTTCATGGATGTGGTGAGGGAAGACATGCAGGTAGTTGGTGTGAAAGAGGCAGATGTAGAGGACAGGGTGGTATGGAGACGGATGATCCGCTGTGGCGACCCCTAATGGGAGCAGCCAAAAGAAGAAGATTGTGATTGGCTGGAAGGAGTTTAGGTGTGAATAGTGGATTGTAATTTGCTGGAAGGAGTTCAGGTGTGAATAGTGGATTGTGATTGGCTGGAAGGAGTTCAGGTGTGAATAGTGGATAGTGATTGGCTGGGAAGAGTTCAGGTGTGAATAGTCGATTGTGATTGGCTGGAAGGAGTTCAGGTGTGAATAGTGGATTGTGATTGGTTGGAAGGAGTTCAGGTGTGAATAGTGGATTGTGATTGGTTGGAAGGAGTTCAGGTGTGAGTTCAGAGCGTTGAACATGCAGGCTAATAATGTGTGTATCAGTTTATCAGTGTGCAGGCCGTAGGTTGGTAAAGGGAGCTCATTCCTCTGGAAGACATCTGTGCCAAGTGTCTGTGTGTGTGTGGGGGGCGGGGGGGGGGGGTGTAACAGCAGGATAGAGCAAGAGAGCTTTCACTTGCTGGATTCCACATTAGCCATGCTTCATGTTCACTTTCAGGGGTTACATCTTGCATGTGTTGGTGTGTTCAGTTGATTATGTTCAGCCTAAAAAAAAAAATCCCACCTTCGCTGCAGGTTATGTGCAGCCGCCAGGTGAGGAGCCATAACCTGAACCCAGATGTTCTGTATCCCTGGAGAGTGAAGACTCCAGGTCTGAGCCGAGTAAAGAGAGACTGGATCATTCCACCCATCCGTGTTTCTGAGAACAGCAAGCAGGTCCCTGAAAACCTGGTCCAGGTAATTAACATGAAGCAAAAGCAAGAAAGAAATGTAACACATACACACACACACACACACACACACATTATAAACAAATATACTGTTTTTATGTTAGCATGAGGTAACAGCAGATGTAATGCTAATACTTCAGTACTTCAGTCAGACTTGTAATGCTAATGCTTCTGTACTAGTGACCTGTTTCTAACACACATCTTGGACATGAGCTGTTTACCACGTGTCTTTAATAATTTCCATTTGTTTCCTTTGCAGATCAAATCAGACAAGGTTTTCAGTGGAGAGGTGATCTACAAGCTGGAGGGCCCCGGGGTCGACCAGGAGCCAAAGGACCTCTTCGAAATAGATGATAAAACAGGATGGATTAAGAGCAAAATGCCTCTGGACAGAGAGACTCACAAGAGCTTCACGGTACATTAAGAGCCATAAATAGCAGGGACGTGTCTCCTGGGGAGCGTAGGAGCAGCTCGTGGGCAGCTGTTTCATGTTTTTGGGGGTTAAGTGTATTAGATGCAGAAAAAATGTGACTGAAAAAAGTTAAGATCAATCACGTATTTGTGTGTCCTCAGCTTAAAGCCTTTGCCCTGTCGCCCAGTGGAGAACGTCTGGAGAACCCCACCACTATCGAGATCTACGTCCTGGACCAGAACGACAACAGACCGGCCTTTATAAAAGAGGAGTTTGTTGGATCTGTACCAGAATTCTCCATTCCAGGTAAAGAAAACCCTCAGTGCCGGACACACAATTGTGTAGGACGACTTTGGTTGCAGTAGCATGAAATTCACTTCAACTAGGAGACCCGAACCTGTTCCATCATGTCAATGCCCCTCTGCACAAAGCCAGATTCATGAAGATACATGGGTTGGAGTGAAAGATCTCCTGTTATAGATCTCTAAACCCTATTAAACATAATGAATGTGAACCCTGACCACACCCCAGGCCTCCTCACCTCACCTACACCAGTACCTGACCTTTCTCCCTTGTAGCAGAATGAATCTTCACAAATTTGCACTAGTAGAACATCTTCCCAGAAGAGTGGAGCTTATTATAACAGCTAAATGTGAAAAGAGATGTTCAAAAAGAAGCACATACCAATCTCAAGCTCAGGTGTCCATAAACGTCTGTCCATCCAGTGTATTTTTATACATCATTGTGTGTGTTCTCTGTTTAGGTACTTCAGTGTTGACTGTATCAGCGACAGATGCTGATGATCCCAACACAGACAACTCGGTGCTGAGCTTTTCCATAACAGCTCAGGAGAGCGTTCCACCTTTCAGCATCAACAAGACCATGTTTGGCATCAATAACGTCACTGGAGTGATCTACACACGAGATGTGGGACTGGATCGAGACGTAGGTGTTGCCTGTAAAAACAGATGGATGGATGGATGGACAGACAGACAGACAGACAGACAGACATATGGATGGTCGGTTGGACAGACAGATTAACAAATAGATAGATAGGCAGACAGACAGACAGAGATAGATAGATCTACATTTACATTTGGCAGACGCCCTTATCCAGAGCAACTAACAACTGAGCAGGGGAGTGTTTTTTTAGGGCTTTTTGCACAAGGGCCCAGCAGTGGCAGCTTGGTGGGGGTGGGATTTGAACCTGTGATCTTCTGATTCAAAGCCCAATGCCTTAACCACTGAGCTACCACCTCCCCAGATCTACTTTCCCAAAAGTAAATGGACACTGACCACTAAGTGCATCTAGAATATCCCATTCCAGATCTACTTTCTCTTTACTGTTTCTCCTCCTCCCAGGTGGTGCAGTCGTTCCGTCTGACCCTGCAGGTAGCCGATATGTCTGGAATGGGTCTGACCAGCACAGCACGAGCCATCATTTACATCACAGACATTAACAACCATGCTCCACAATTCAAGCCTAACACGGTATCTCTACTACACACACTCACATACAAACACTGTTTACTTTTCCTGTTAAGCAAAAAAATGTGAGCGCTCTGCTGTGTTTTCAGTACACAATGTTTGCCACGGAGAATAAAGTTGGAGAGGATGTCGGCAGAGTGAACGCTACGGATAAAGATGAGAAGAACGGTGACAACTGGAGGATTACTTATTCCATCATTAAAGGAGATTCATCTGGAAATTTTGCCATCAGGACTGACCGTGTCACCAACCAGGGGATCATCTTTTCAGTGAAAGTGCGTCATCAATATAATAGTCATATTATTATGAGCAGCAGTAATAGATTTATATTAATATTAATAATATTACAAATTATTATTATTTGTAGTAATACTGGTAGTAGTTAATAATAGTAGTGTAAGTAGTAGTTAAACTATAGTAGTCTTGTGTAGATATTAGTATTAGTATTAGTATTAGTAAAGGTAGTAATAATGGTAAAAGTGGTACCAGTATTTGGTAGACTGGAGCTTTTTACTGGTCTGGTATTTTATCTATTAGCTGAAAGTAACTGATCCCTGAGTTATGATGGTTTGACTTAAAATTTTGTCGATTTTACGATGGCGATAGAGATACAACAAATTTGTAAAAAATATTTAAGGTGTGGCGCTCAAATCTGAAGAGTACAATTTCATTCTCAATTTCTTGTAGCCTCTGGACTTCGAGTCTCGAGCAGAGTACCAGCTCACTGTGAGAGCAGAGAACGAAGTCCCTTTGAGTATTAAAGCTCCTTATGAAAGGATCAGCACTGCTACCGTCACCATCAAAGTTTTAAATGAGAACGAAGCACCGCGTTTTAATTCGAACCCCATAGAGGTGTCAGCCCCAGAGTCCATCAACCCAGGGGCCGTCCTCATCTCCAACATCGCTCATGATGCGGAGAATTCCAAACTCAGGTATTTTACTTTCAATTTTTGAACATGAAATCATTTCGAAGCCTCTCGTCTAAGACCTGAAAATACTGTATATGTAAAAATACACCATTAATCATTTTATGTATTATATAATATTAAAATTATATCATATGATGTCTGTAATTTTCCATTTTCTGCGTTTGCACTGGTTAAAATTTGCTCAAATTCCATACGTAGAGAACTTGAATTCCGTTCTTCATACTCAGATTTGAAATTACTCACGATCCTGAGAAATGGCTGTTGATAAACCCTGAAACTGGAGAGATTTCAGCCAAGAAGAACTTCAACCTTCGCTCCCCATACATTAAGAAGAACAAGTACAGAGCCATGGTGAAGGTCACAGACATGGGTGAGTACACAACAAATGTAATAGTAAACCCCTAGATTGTCTAAAACAAAAAAAAATCAATCACTCATCACGGCTTCTTCATTCAGATGCGGGTGGTACTTCCATAATGGCTTCTCTGGAGATCACACTGTGGGAGACCAATGATTTTTCTCCTGTGCTCATCCCTTTGAGTGGAATCGTGTGCAGTAACAGAGAGAGACACAGACTCGGCCTGCTGATCAGCGCTGTAGATGAGGACCACGCCCCCCATGCTGACCCTTTCAGCTTTAAACTTGCTGATGGAGACATGGCATTAAACTGGACCATCATACAGTTAAATGGTATCAGTATCAGTTTATCCATCAAACCATCACAGCACCCACACATCTAGTTACAGCATCCATACAGTGCAATCTCTCCATCCATCCATTTTAGAGTTCCTAATCAAGTGCAGCAAACCTCAGACGTCTGTGAGCTCTAGTGCTTGGTGTTCTTCAGGTTGAAATCCAGTAGTGACTTTTAAAAAATGGTGCCTTTGTCCACATTGTTTAATTATTTTTGGGAAAACAAATTCTTCAAAACCAGTGGTGGACAAAGTAGACAAATAAGTAAAGTAAAGATCTACTCGGTAAAATATTCCTCCGATAAAAGTAAAAGTGTCTCTTTAAAAAGCTTTCAAATGTACTTAAGTATCCAAAGTACTATGTTTTATTATGGCTATAATTTTCATATTATCATTTTAGTCACAAAACTTTTAATCAAATCATGTTTATGTGAAAAGACTCAAATGTGACTCATGTAAATGAGGTCACGTGTGTGGTGGTGAGTTCGAGTCTGGAGTTTCTTCATCATTTATTCCTCTCTAAATGTTCTGCTGGATGTTGAACTGATGCTGAACAGTATGTTGGTGATCAGTAGATGCACCGAGCGCCAATGGAAATTAATACAGATACAGAAAAAACTAGAAAAAACTACTTATGTACAGTAACAAATGACATTAACTTCATTACTGTCCAACACTCAACCCTCTTAATGTTAAAACTGCCATGTCTGCTTTTCTGTCCTGTGCAGAGACTCACGCCATGCTGCAGCCTGTGATAGATATAGATCAGGGGGAGTTCTCCATCCCGATCACTGTATCAGACTCAGGTTCTCCTTCTCTATCCTCCAACGCATTGGTGAACGTGACAGTGTGTCCATGCGATAGGGTTGGACAATGTATGAGCGCCACAGCGGCGGCCATTTTCGGAACTAGAGCGGGAATCAGTTTTATCGCTCTTATGATCATCATGGCCAGTGTTGCTCTTCTAATATGTAAGTTCTTTTTTTTTTTTTTTTTTTTACTTGAAGCTGAGATAAAGTTATGAGTGCATTTATTTATTGTAGTTAAATAATAAATCTGAAAGTAAGAGTGTAACGCTACACAAAATTCTCGGTTCGGGACGTACCTCGGGTTTATAAATCACAGTTCCGTTCGATTTCGGTTCAGTTACGGTTCAGAAATGCAAAACATCAAACTGCTTGTCGTTTTTATTAACGCAGTTTATTATTATTAATATGTGATTATCAACATTTTAACACTTTACAGTTTTAAAACATGTTTTAATAAAATGCCTGCTTGGTAAAATAATATAAAATAATACAATATAATATTTGATAAAAAAAAATATATAAAAAACGTCAAAATAATGCAATACACTTTTTTATTATATTAATTAAATTAGGTAATCAATTAAATTGGCACAAATTTAATTGATTAAATAAAATTTTATAAACAGAAAAATTATATGAAAAAGTTGACATTTGTTAGACCCCATTTGGTTAATACAGATGTGTGTAACATATGTTCTAATTAACTGGAATTGTGTGGATTTTCTCCTTTTAAGAGAAATTCATGAAGCTGGATATAAAATGTTAAAGAATCCATAGCGCTAACATTAGCTTCCAGACACTTCCTGGTTATCGGTTAACGATAACGCTATAGATTCTTCAACATGCATATTTAACATATTTCGAATAGAATATTTAACATATAGACATTTAGACGTTATTAAGACGTTACATTTAAACTATTTTACATAATCTTTTATGCATGCGCAAAACAAATCGTATTTCCAGTACGGAGTGAGTAGCCACTGTGACACTGCAATAACTCGAGTTTCTTTTTTATGCTCTTGGCATTGTTGTGTATGTTTTCAAGATTAATAATAATTGTAAAAATTTTGCGTAAAATGGCAGGCAGTGACTTAACAAACTTGTGGTTCGACACTTAATACGTTCCTGAGGAAACTTACAAATAACCTATGTTCCGCACATTAAAAGGATTAGGAATACATGTACCATTACACCCTATCAGAAAGCGGTTACATCTTATATAAATATTTATGTGTGTGTGTGTGTGTGTGTGTGTGTGTGTGTGTGTGTGTGT
The DNA here is from genome assembly GCF_946808225.1 of Silurus aristotelis. NCBI lineage: Eukaryota > Metazoa > Chordata > Actinopteri > Siluriformes > Siluridae > Silurus > Silurus aristotelis. Next base: position 1,474,716 of record NC_139582.1, on the reverse strand, counting down.
GTGTGTGTGTGTGTGTGTGTGTGTGTGTTGCTCAGTGTTGTTGCTCCTCGCTGTGGCCATGAGGAGCTGCACCAGGCGTGGTGTTAAAAAGGGAGGAGGTCTGCTGATTGGAGAATCAGACGATGACATACGTGACAATGTACTGAACTACGATGAGCAGGGCGGGGGAGAGGAAGACGAGGTGAGGATTAACAAACCAATTTGAACAAAATTTTATGGACACCTGATCATAGGTGCTTCTTTTTTGATTTCATTCCACATTTAGTCTCCAGTTGCTATTATAATAACCTCCACACTTCTGGTGAGTAATGTCAGGTACTGATGTAGATGAGGTGAGGAGGCCTGGTGGTGCAGTCAGCGTTCACATTCGTTGTTTAATAAGGTTGAAGGTCAATGCTCTCTACAGTAGTTCCACTTTAACCCATGTAAATACAACCGCATCCAAAAACGTCCTGAACAGTTCTGTACCTCCAAACTTTCTGGTGAAGTTTGGAGAAGAACTACATATGGCTGGGAAAGTCAGGTGTCCTTATAGTTTTTGTCCATATAATGTATTTATGGATTTGTGTGTGTGTGTGTGTGTGTGTGTGAGCATGAAAACTTGTGAAACAGCCAACTGTGCGGTATGTTTGGGGTGAGGCAGACCGAGGGAGTGGAGAGCAGCAGCTGGTGTGTGGTGAGTCTGTGGGAAACACAGATACACACCATGTATGGCACAGAGAAGCTCTGAATTAGCCTGGGGAATTCATGCAGCTGACACATTTCAGTCTTCTAATAACAACCACAAAGGCATTCAAAAGGCATAGTTTTTTTTAAATAGCTTTCAAAATGGCACCTTAGTCCTTAAAAAATACTTTCAATTTAATTTCAATTTACTTTTATTTGTATAGCATGTGTTTTTTTTTACAGTATACATTGTCACAAAGCAGATTTACTGAAATGCATAGCATAAAAATGCTCATATAAAACATTTATCCCTAAAAGTGTGTACCTAATGAGCGATCCCTAATGAACAGTAATGAGGAAAAAAAACTCCCTGAGACTTTATAGTGTGTTTAATGTTAATGCTATTAATTAACATGTTCATTCATAGATTTTTATTGTTATCAATCTAATTTGGAAGCTAATTTTAGTTTCTAATGAACCCTATTTCCTCCATAATCAAACATACAGCTGTTGCTGGCTTAGCATTAATGCGGCTAGTTACTCGATAAACAGTTTTAGCATTCATAAGGGAGATTATTGTCTACCTAATGTTTGGAAGCCGATCCCAAGCATTTGTAAAAACAGCTATTTATTATTGGTTTTATTGTATTACCGAGTTAAGATGCTAACTGTAGACTGTTTTGCTAATTAGCCTTCATAGCTGTGTTTTCTCTTTTTGAGGTTTCAGAAGCCTCAGGAGGAGAAGATTTTGGTATTTTTTTATTTCTCATTCTAACCAATCAAATCAGTAAATCTGCATTATGATGAAGATGTTTACCAGAATCTAACAAGTGTACACAATTTATTTTTTATTGAATTTTTATTGAATTTTAATTGTATTTTACCAAATACAGTTATATAGTATTGTAGTCAAGACCACTTAAATCACCACTTAAATCAGGGCTTAAAAATCAGAACCAGGACTAAAACAATGAGCGATCAAGACCTCTTTAAATTCCAAAATAGCAACGTAGCCCTTACGATTAAAAGTTGTAATAAAATGCTAATAATGAAAAGTAATTGCAGAGGTGAATTTTATAGGTAGGAATTCTCCTTTTATTTCTATGAGCCAAATAAAAGAGAAAACCACATTCAAGAACTGAAATAAACATCTTTATTCAATGCTTGTTTTTCATAATTTATCATCCACCAATATCATTCCTGTGCACACAAAAATGTTCAACATTAAAAATGCAGAAAACCTGTAAATACCCAAGATATATTGAAATCTATGATCATTTAATTTACATAAAAAGATAAGATAATAGTATTAATACAGTAATAATTAAATGTATGTTTAATATTGATGCATGAACAGTCATTAAGAGAGTTATCTACAAACAAGATGTTTTATATTTCAAATAAACGCAGGTTGGTTCTTCTATGGATTTGTTTGGAGCTTTTTTTTTTTTTGCGTCTAAAATGTCGAATTCTAAATTCAGTTGTCTAAAAAGTCAATTCTTATGGACTTCCTGTTTTGTTTTGTTTTGACTTTTTCTCATATCCCTTAAAACAGCTCTCTTGTGCTTGTGAGATGGCTTTATTATATCAGATGTTATGAAAAAGATCTCAAGATTTTCATATTTTACAATCCCATGTTCATTTCTGACCCGCACCAGATTAAATCTGGTTCAGACCGAGATCGGACCTTCAGAAAATGGTCTTGAGACAGTTTTATAACACTACAGTTAAGTAAACAAACAAATGTTAATGAATTGTTTTGCGTCTGATTTAATGCACAGTACTGATAGATGATCTGCATGAGTGCGGTGATGTGTCTCAGTTTACACCAGAGGCATGTTGGGAATTGGTTAAGAGAAGAACCAAAGTCACATGTTGGATAAAAAGATGGCGGCGAATAAAAAAAACGCTTGTATTAAAAGTGAAAAGTGGACATTTGGTGCCACTCAGATGGAATGGGTTCACTTTCGAGTCTGGTTCTTCTTAAGTTTTCTACCGAATCCCATCTCAGGGTTTTTCCTTGCCACATTTAAAATTTTCCCTCATTAGGGATATACTTACAATAATAACTGTATATAATATAACCTCTGTAAAGCAGCTTCGAGACAATATTCATTATTAAATCATATTAAAATCGCAACACAAATAAAACTAAATTGAATTTTATTGAATGTCTGGTTCAGAAGGTTCAGACTGTGATTTCTCAGTTGTATTTATTTACTCAGCTTTGCGTTTCAATAATAAATCAACTTTTTTGGCATCACAGCCCTGGACTTAGGACTTTTCCATCACTTGAGTGGTCTTACCCACTTTGCTTTATGTTGTTAAGATTATCCATGTCATGTTTATGTTCTATATCATTTACTAAACCCATATCAGAACCAGGATGGTTTTAGACTGTTATACTGCGTCCAGCTTGTGCACATTAACAGACAGAAATCACTCTGGTTTCTTCTCTTTCAGGATGCCTTCAACATTGATCTCCTGAGGACCCCGAATCACATGATTCCTCCTCCGGAATCCTTCAGTCCACCAGGATCCGGTCATCCTAAATGGAAGCAGCCACTCCGGAAAGATGCGCCGTACAACTTACCTTCACCTGCGTACCCACGCAAACCTAAAGGAGAACCTACTGACATTGAAGATTTCATCAGTGATGTACGTGAGAATATATTCTTCATAAATAAAAAAACAAAAAAAGGGGTAAAAAAAAAAATTTATTAAAAAAGGCAATAAAAGAGACCAGATTTATTATAGGGTTTTTTCGTTTTGTTTTCTATTTCATTTCGTTTTAAAGGTGCACATGATGCATCCAAAAGTATTGGGACAGCGAACTTTTCCACCCATACGTGGTCCTTTTTCTCCAAACTGTTACCACAAACTTTGAGGCACACATTTGTATAGGGTTTTTTTTGGATGAGGTGGATGAACTCCCTTCGCTTGATCTTAGTAGATCCAGCTCTCCTAGTTCAAGCCAGTTCCATTGGTTTACATGGGTTGGAGTGGAAGATCTCCTGCTATGGAGCTCCAACCCTACTGAACAATGAATTAATGAATTTTAGCCAAATGAAACCTCCACACAATGGTCCCCTGGTGGTCTAGTGGTTAAGATGCAGCGCTCCCACCGCTGCGACCCGGGTTCGATCCCCGGTCAGGGAACCATCCCCAGCCACTCTCAGTGCCGGTCCCAAGCCCGGATAAATTGGGGAGGGTTGCGTTAGGAAGGGCATCCAGCGTAAAACATGTGCCAAATCAAACGTGCGGAGGATCCGCTGTGGCGACCCCTAACGGGAGAAGCCGAAAGAAAGAAAGAAAAAAGAAAGAAACCTCCACACAATCTAGTGGAACATCTTCCCAGAAGAGTGGAGGTTACTAGAAGAGCACTAAACGAGAACTAAATGTGGAATAAGATGTTCGAAAAGGATCACATACCGATCTTATACTACACAAACTAGAACAAAACGAGTCAGGATTACGTAAATAATATTAATAATAATAATAAATAAATAAATAATAAATAAAATAAACTGATAACCCTGTGAATGAAAAGTTAATAAATTACATTTTATTATAATTAAAGGTTTTAATGATCATTTATTTATTTATTCGAATTTCTCTCTTCCTTCTTATGTTCTTCTGACTACCATTAGTATGCATGTGAGATCACAGAGCCGTTTATCATTTCTTCTCTGCAGTGCCTGGACGTTGCAGACAATGACCCCAACGTGCCTCCTTTTGACACGGCTCTGATCTACGACTTCGAAGGAAACGCTTCTCTCGCGGGCAGCCTGAGCTCCATCGCTTCCTGCGGCTCAGACGAAGACCAGGACTACGACTACCTTAACGACTGGGGACCGCGCTTCAAGAAACTGGCTAACATGTACGACCCTCGCTAGTCATCCTCATACCATCTGTGCCTACACAAGATTTCTTTTTTTCCTCAAAGCACACGTTTTCTCTCTATATATTTATATATATATATATATATATGTATGTATCTCCTTAACCAAAAAAGTGTTTCAACATCATTCCCACATTCCCCACTGTACACATTAAGGGCTCGGTGATGTAGGCACTACTGATGAGGATGGGAATGTGTGTGTGTGTGTCTGTGTGTGTGTGTGTGTGTGTGTGTGTGTGTGTGTGTGTGTGTGTGTGGCTCATCGAACAAGAACCTGCAGAAGCTTCTCAAATTGGCCTCAGGGGTGTTCTTTCAAAAGTTCAATGCTGTCAACTGAAAGACGGCATGAGCTGTTTTTTTTCTCCCACAGCGCCGTTACGGATCAGCGAGTTATTTCACAACGCTGACATGTCGGTGCTTTTACATTCGTTTAAAAAGGAAAGTGCATTATAATAAGAGATAGATGTAAGAAGAACCATTTTTCCTTTAGGATTCAGAGCTCCTAACACTAATTATCTGCAAATGTGAGAACCTGGCTTTTCCAGCAGTTTGTGCTTCTTCTTCAAACTCTTCCCTTCTCCTCCATGTGCTTCTTCTCCAAATGTCTGAATGCTGGAGAATAAAACTTTCCCTTCATTCAAATCTGTTCCTAAATCAGTGGAAGATCTTCTGCTAAAGACCTCCAACCCTAATAGACATGTTGAGCTGGAACGCTGACTGCACCCCAGGCCACCTCACCACATGTCAACTTTACTAACACCATTGTGGCTGAATGAATCTCCACAAATCTCCACAAATCTCCACCAAAGCTAGCAGATCATCATTTCATCAATTGTCGGAGGAAACCGGAGAACCCAGAGGAAACCGGAGAACCCTGGATGAACAAATGGCGTGAACGAAGCCGAGGTTTTTACTGCAAAATAATAATAATAAATAAATAAATAATATATATATATATATATGTATATAAATATATAATGAAAAAATAAACTAGAAGCATGTTTTTGTTTTTTTATAAATGAAAGCACTATGAAATGCTTTTCTGATAAATGGGACACTGAACATTGTGTAGTAATTTTGTGATACTTGTTTTTTTTATACGATTGTATATAAAGTTGCAGTTTTTTTCCGACAGCGTTTCTTTATTCATTACGGCTTTATAAAACATTTTACTCCCAAAAAACAGTTATTCCTTCTTTTACTATGTTGTTGTTTTTGTTTTTTTTTTGTGCAAGGAATCTTTTTTTTTTTCTTTCCATATTTATTTCTTACGAATTGTCGTGACATTTTGTAAAATAAAAGAAAAAGGCAACCTCGGTGCTGTTTCACTTATTCAACACAAAAATGACATCTTTACAATGGAACGTACGCTTGTACAGGAAAAGATATAAAACAATCTGTGAGGTTTGGCAGGACACGTCTCTGATAACCTGCGAGGACGTTTGATTGATTGATTGATTTATTTTAGAGGAGTACACGTCATCACGGCTACGGCGAGAACAATAATTTCACAGATCGCGTCAAAATAAATAAAATAGTCCTTTTAAATGATGAACAGAGGGACGTCCGTTTCATTGGCTGCTTTCACCTGCATTTATATATTAAAAATTACACTGCAGGCATCCCAAAAAAACTGACCAATCAGCTCTCTTCCTATAATGCATCTTCAAAAAAAATTGCCTTTTCTCTTCTATGCTAAAGAGCATAATTCATGTGCTTCCTGGAGCTGCACAGAGCCAGCTCCATGAAGATCTGCTTTACATGAGCTGGAGTGGAAGATCTGCTATAGCGCTCCAACACTACAGAACAATGAACAACCCTTTGTAGCTGAATGAGCACAAATCTCCACAAAATCTAGTGGAACATCTTCCCAGAAGAGCAAAATGCAAAATAAGCATAGGAAAAGCCCATAGGAATTTTCTAGGTGTCCACAAACTTCTGTATATATTTACAGTAGGAGGATCACTTCGGCCCCAGGTTCTCGTACTCTTCTTCCCTCCGTGCTTTAGGGGGCGTAGGAGGCTCCTCATCTCCCACGTCCTGCTTATCCTTCTCTGCTTCGATCCAGCTCTGAGGGGCGATAATCTTTTTGGGGCCGTGCGGAGACGGACCGAACAGAGCCTCAATGTCATCGTAGTTCACCACTTCTCGCTCGAGGAGCGCGTCGGCCAACTAGAACACGAACGCGTCATGGTGAGTTTTTCATCTTTCATTCTCACTAATAAGACTGCTGAGTAGTCTATAAACATCGCTGAATAACATGTGATAATAAAACGTATATGGACAAAAGTATTAGAACATCTGATTTTTCCAACCATATGTGGTTCTTCTCCAAAACTAAATTTTCCCTGCACTTGAACTAGGAGACCCAAACCTGCCTGCCTGCCTGCCTGCCTGCCTGCCTGCCTGCCTGCCTGCCTGCCATCCATCCATCCATCCATCCATCCATCCACCCACCTCATGTATTTCATACTTTAGATAGTAAGAGTCCGAACGCATTACATACATTAGAAGTGCATGAGATAAATGGGTGATATTTCTCTGAATGTGACTCACCAGTACAAGTTTGTCCCTGTTATCCAGGAGCAGTTTCTCCGTGAGTCTGTACGCACGTGCAATTAACATCTTTGCTTCCTGAAGAACATCAACAGTCACGATTCGTTATTCCTGTGCATTTACTGACTCTGAAATAAAATCATAGACTGTTTTCTATGTGTGTGTTCGCTCACATGGTCCATCTGCTGCTGGAGGGCCTGGCTGAAGGGCCTGCGCCCGATACCCGCCTGTTGATCTGTATCAGGGAAGGACACCTGTCCAACATTAGGCACCATGCCATACTGCTTGACCATGGCATATGCGACACGTGTCACCTTTCGCAGATCATCCTGAGCACCTGTGTACAGTGGTATTAGTTTAATGTGGTGTTCACTTGGTAGTTCCCTGTGCTGTGTATACTTTAGGGTTCTGAGTGCCAGTAAACAATATTGACTTTATTTATTAGGAATTCTCAGCATATGATGAACATGAGCAGAGGGACTGATTGATACAGGAGGTCACATCCCCCCCTTCAGTATGATTAATGCACACTGAGGCCACACCCCCTTCAGTATGAATCATGCACACTGAGGCCACGCCCTCTTCAGTGTGATTAATGCACACGGAGGCCACGCCCGCTTCGTTTTGGTTAATGCGCACAGAGGCCACGCCCCCTTTAGTGTGATAAACGCATACAAAGGAACCTCCCCCCCGGTGTCATAAATTTGCACATAAGCCACGCCCCCTTCGGTGTGAATAATGGGCACAAAGTGTCGTCTTGCTCAAAGGTGTTAATGGGCATTTAGGCCACACCCCCTTTCGTATGATTAATGCACACGGAGGCCACACCCCCTTCAGTTTGGTTAATGCGCACAGAGGGCCCCCCCCCCAATGTAATTAATTTGCACATAAGCCACGCCCCCTTCGGTGTGACTAATGGGCACAAAGTGGCGTCGTGCTCAAAGGTGGGCTTTGAGGTCACGCCCCTTCACTGGGACTAACTTTCATACACGCCAACTGTATGTGTGTGTATGTGTGTGTGTGTGTGTGTGTGTGTGTGTGTGCGCGCATGTGTGCAGATTAAACATACCTGTAGTGACTTTGTTAAATGTAATGGCTTCAGAGGCTCTGCCACCCAGAGCCATGCACATTCTCTCAAACAGCTGCTCTGTGGTTAACAGGTACTGGTCCTTCGGCAGGATCTGGGAGAAGCCTAGAGCAGCGTTGGTCCTCGGAGCTATGGACACCTACCGGAGGTGAGAAACCCCACGTAGAGAAGATAAATACCTCCATAAAACATTAAACATGACATTTTAAACCAACCAAATACACGCGTGAAACCTTCACACAATATGTAACACGTTCTGTACCTTCATGACGGCTTCTGTGTGTTCCAGCAGCCATCCCACAAGAGCGTGGCCTGACTCGTGGAACGCCACCACCCTCCTCTCCGATTTAGACAAGATCTTGTTCTTCTTAACGCTGCCTGCTCATTGCAAAAAGCAAATATAAGACTAGATAAAAATAACAAGCAAATATAAGAGCAAGAGCGAGTCCGAGGACGCTGTTGTACCTGCAATAATTCTCTCCACGGCATATTCAAAATTAAACGTATCAATGGTCTTGTAGCCTTCACGGGCCGCGTGAAGAGCCGCTTCGTTGCATATGTTTGCGATGTCAGCACCTGTCAGAGTCAGAGAAACCTCAAATGAGCTTGGAGAGGAAATTTAATGCCCAAGTTATGCTTTTGTTTTGAATTGTTTAGCTCTCTATCCAGGTATTGTCCCGCTGCTCATCTGATGGGTTTCATGACCAGCTTGATAAAATCTGAAAAACCCACCACTGAAGCCAGGCGTGAGCTCCGCCAGACGCAAGGAGTAGAAATTTGCAGGATGGGAAAGCTTAAGGATCTTCAAGTGCTGCTCAAAGATCTCCTTTCTCTCCTAAAAAACATCAGAACATTAGAGATGGAGATTGCACGTCTACAAATGATTCCATCTGAATGAACAGTACCTGGAGAGTGGGGAGGTCAATAAATATGTGTCTGTCCAGCCGTCCTGGTCTCATCAAAGCATTGTCCAAAATATCTGCTCGGTTGGTGGACGCCAAGACAATGACGTGATCGGTGGTTCCCATACCTAGAGGAGACAAAGACAGGAGCAGAGTCAAACCTAGGGACTGATCCACTGGGTTGCTTGACCTAATTAATCTGATCAATTAATTAATTCTAATTACCAGCAGATTTAAATGGGCAAAAGTTTGTGGACACGTCAATAACTTGATAAAATGACAAAATAAATCCAATCTGTTCATACCATCCATTTCAACTAGTAGCTGGTTGAGAGTCTGCTCTTCCTCTGTGTTGCTGAAGCCGGACATGTTGGTGGATCGTTTTTTACCCACAGCGTCGATCTCGTCGATGTAGACGATGCAGGGTGCCCGCGTTCTCGCCTCTTTAAACAAACTCCTCACCCTCGCAGCGCCGAGGCCTGAAACACACGGATCGAATTAATCATGTAAAAAAGACTTGTTATAGAACACACACGGAGGTGTACTGTGTCGCTTACAGAGCTCCCACGCTTTCATGAACACCAGATTCGAGGATTTGTTTTAAAGCACTATTTATTTTATATCAAACACCATTAAAAATTTACACCCCGGCAAATACTGAGTCATGAAAGACCACTTGCGGTACTTAACATTTCACTTACACTTAACATTTACAGTCCAAATGTCAGAGTAAAAGTGATTTCGAAAGATAAATTTCAAGCGTTTGGTGCAGTCGCGTTCAAAGGAATTGAATTCAAGACATTGAAGTCAATGGAGTTTGTGGTAATATTCAAATAACGAGTGCAAAACGCTGATTGGGGACAGTCTGAGATGCTAAAACCAATAAATATATATAATGCACGCTGATGCACACGTTTTCCTCCTGTTAAAATAGTTATGAAGACAGTGATATTATAAGAACAAATTCAGCACATGTTAAATATATATATATATATATAAATACTAACTTATTCTTATTAATAACAATGATCCTTTCAGAGAACTCTTACAGATCATATGTCCAACCTCTGCCAAGTACCAAATTAAAGAGTACACAGGGAGTAACAAATATTCTGGTATATTTAAACTCATTGTTATAATCATAATTCCTCATTGTAACTGTAGAAAAGGGGCCAGGTTTTAGTACTAAAGACATAAAGTTCAAGGAAACGTCCGATTCCTGCTACAGAGAATTATTTTCGAATATATTTCATTTACTTTTTATCCCATGGCACAGAGTCAGACTGGAAAGCAAATAAAATGTTTTTTTCTGCACCGTCGGCTTTTTTTTTTTACCTAATAAATAAATCCTGCATCAAAGATGAATTTTTTTCCAGATGCATCAAAGGAAGGAAGGATATAAGAAAGGAAGGAAGGCCAGGCATCAAGCTAAGATCTTACCTCCAATCACCTCCACAAACTCAGATCCAGCCATGGCCAGAAAGGGCACCTGGGCTTCAGTAGCCACTGCTTTAGCCAGCAGGGTTTTGCCACAACCTGGCGGCCCGAGCAGCAGCGCGCCCTTGGGTACCTTCGCTCCCAAGTTCAAGTATCTGTCTGGATTCTGTAAAAACAACACTCACTATCAATTCTACAGCTTCTTGTAGGACTAATATTGATCTTTTTTGGACAAATACAATGAAAAGAAGCTCTGAAGTTTATACCTTTAGATAATCCACAAACTCCTTCACCTCCATCTTGGCCTCGTGCATCCCGGCTACGTCTTTGAAGCTTACTCCTTTCCCGGACTTTCCGTCTACGACGGTGAACTTTGCCATTTTTAACTGATTCTAGGTTTATACAAATCAATCAATTAGTAAATGAAGAACGGAAGACAGAATCCAAATACAATCCTAATTCCAAAAGAAAAACGTTGGGGCACTGTGTAGAATGTAAATTTAAACCGAACGAATGCAACAGTTTGCAAATCTCAAAAATCCATATTTTATACACAATAGAACAATGAAAAAAAAAAATCATAAATTAAAGAAATGTACTGTTTTAAGGAAAAAATAAACAAGATCATTTTAAATTTGACGGCTGCAACACATCTCAAAAAAGTCGGGCCGAAGCAACAAAGGCCTGGAAAAGGTTCATGTTATTAAAATTAAACAGTTGAAGAAACATTTTGTAACTAATGAGGTTAATTACCAACAGGCAATTATTAGATGATTGGGCATAAATAGTGTAACTCAGAGAGTCTCTCAGAAGTAAAAATGAGCAGGTCCAGAAAACGTATTTTTTCAGAAAAGGCCTTGTAGATTTGAGAAGGACAATGTTAACATGTTAACTGCAAACTGCATCTAATACAATAGCATGACTTCATAGTAGAAGAGTCCAGGTGCTGAATTGACCTGCATGCAATCTTGATCTTTCACCATCGGACAACATTTGGTGCATCATAAAACAAAAAACACAACAAAGAAAACCCAGAACTGTTCCGCAGCTAGAATCCTGTATCAGACACATACGGAAGAACATTCCTCTCCCAAAACTCAGGTCCCAGATTTACACGTACAGAAAACGTGATGCTACACAGTGGGAAACACGGCACCGTCTCAACTTTTTCGAGACGTCAATTTCAAAATGACTTTTTTTTTTTTTTTTATTGTGAATAGAATATGAATTTAAGAGATTTGCAAAACCCTATTTTTATTTACATGTTACACAGAGTTCCAACCTGTCTGGAATAGAGGTTGTAAAATATACACATCCTGTTTTTGTTTTTTTGCTTGTTTTTTATAATCATTTTGTAACAAAGATGCCTGTTTTTATAAATTGTTGGAATGTAAACTGTGTAATTTCTGCGTACTTTATTCATTTAATCGATCCAAATATCTAAAAAGAAATCAGACATGTATGAAGAATAAACTCACACTCCAAACATTTCCTGGCTGATTTGTGAAGTCGGAAAAAAGTCGAATGCGTTCACCAGCATTAGAAATAAAATGGATAAAGTCATGACTTACGAAGGCGCTGAATCCGCCCTCTCGTACGCCCATCCCTGCCAAGCGGAAGATGTACCATAGGATTCCGACTCCGACAGCGGCCATGCCGAGAGCGTAGAGGGCGCTGCAGCGGTGACGAGCGAATACAGAGGGTTAGAATTAGGATGTAGCAGCAGACAACGATTCAAGATTTTTTTTTATACGTCACAAACATAGTTATATACAGAATACAACTTGCGGTAAATTTAAAAACCTGATCAGCTGCGCAGAAAATTGTGCATCAGATAAAAGGGATTACAGATTTTAAATATGAGAAAATATATAGATTCTTCTTAAGAAACAGAGCAGATCTGGAGGGATTGTGGTTATAGAGGTTTCCGGTGAACTGGAATGTTTGGATGCTCTCAAAACACAAATCCTCACAAAATGTTTGCTGATGGTCCGAATGAACTGCTGCTTTTAATCCCAGAGATCACTTATGTCTGTTCTACGTTCTGGCTCTTTCTTTGGAAATAATGTTATCCTAAACAATGAACGTTCTGAACGATTGCGTGCCTCCACATATTGGCCGGAGATCCACAGAAGATCGTGTGTCCACATACTTTTGGCAAAACCATACCCTTTTCTCATCTTAGGATGTAGATACCTATCCAAGCAGCCGCAAAGCCAAACTACTCACTTCCCAAAGAAGCCTGTGCGCTTGTAGGACACTGGGACTCTGTCCTTGGGGTCTATGTTGAGTTGCTCCTCTGCAGCTCGCAGCTTCTCCTCGAACTTATCGATGTTGGCCACCTGCATGCGGTACGTCAGGGCGAGTCTCTGCAAAACATAATGTGCTTTAGTGCTCACAGAGCAGGTGGAGGAAAACGTTGGAGTGATGGACACTGTAGTGCTGGATTTACCAGGTGCTGAGTGAAACAAAAAAACATGAAATAACGTTCCAGCACCACCATGAACCTGAACGCAAGACGCATCAGCAGGTCAAATAAAAGTACAATAGAGTACAGACACTGCACCTCAATCCTACTAAACTGCTCTGAGATGAACAAGAAAACCTCCTACTAGTGAAGAACATCTTTGGTGCGTTTTACAAAGTATTTCAGCTGAATGATTGGAGAACTGTCCAGGTGCTGAAAGTGTGTAAAGCTGTTCTTCATGCTAAGGGAGGATTTTATAATGAGAATAAAGTCTGGATATTTATAGAATTGTTTGGTGAAAGGACAATTTTACAGCACTGAGTTATGAAATATGACCGGCTTCAGCTTGAGAACTCGGTAAGAAACGCTGTGAGGTGTAAATCAAGCTTTCCAAACGCGACACCGAGGAGAATACGCACAGGCCTGCCGAAAACCACAGCCCCGGGGTGAAGGTCGATCTCTACGATCTCGCTCTCCGGCACCACCTGCACCCGAGCCACCTCGCCTTTGGCCAACATCTCGTTCACAAAGTCGTTCCAGGAGATGTTCCCTCCGCTGGCGGTGAACAGGTTCAGCAGGCTCATGCAAACGGCGATGATGAAGAGAATGCGCAGCCGCTCCTTGTACATCTGATTCTCCTGCTCGCGCTGCTTTTTCTCCTCTGACAGAAATATGAACATATAATTAGGCATTAATGAAATGTAGTCTCTCCCCCCCCCCAATCAGAACTTTTCTATCCGGAGATACCTTCTTCCTCTTTGGGTGATTTCTTCTTCGGTCCATCGTTCTTCTGCTGTCTATCAGAGGAGGTGCTGAAATAAGTGACAGCACCTGATAGAAAGAAGACAGAATAATGAGGGGAGGAGGAAGTGCTCCTACCAGCATTTTATACGCTTTCATACATAAAGTTGAAACCGAACAGAAATATTTCAATCCAGAGGTTAAAATTGGCCTCTCTCGATAGAGAAAGAAACCGATGCAGATGTTTTACAGATGTTCTCCACAACCCTAGTCATAACTACATGGGGAAAATCTTTGATACAGGTCTTGCTTTATAAACAGCCATTATTAACAGCGATGTACAATAATGAGGTGAAGGAGGAATAAGAGATTACATGACTGTTTCTCTCATTACTTACTTCTCCACAATCCCAGCGGATCAGTACGCAGACCGTCCCTGTGGAGCGCTTTACTCAGCCCGAGAAATGTTGGGCTCGGGGGTCTGTTAAGGATTTGCTGTCGGAAGAAGAAAAAAAAAGTGTCACCCAAATACTTATCCAAACAGCACGATAATAAAATCCTGATCTTTTATTAAGAACAAAATGTGGAGCAGGAGAAAAAAAACAGAAACCTGAATGAACTGTTTCTATAAATTCTGTAAGTTATGGAATGAATTACTATAAAACATTGGAGTCACTTTGGCTAAATTAAATAAATAATCTCTTCCTAATTCATTACAACATCGTGAATACAACATCCTACATCCACTTCCCATGACATGCTGAATCATGGACATGATCTCAATCCTCTTCCCACAATCTGATATGTCCTGAAGGTGATTTCATACGTTTATCATAATAAAGAAAAAAGAAAGAAAGAAAATCTCTAATCACTTCAACAATAAAACAAACCCCTTTATGTCCACAGTCCATCATCATCTTCATCACAGCCCCTTCTTCATCACCACCATCATCATCATCACAGCCCCTTCATCACCATCACCATCACAGCCCCTTCTTCATCACCATCATCATCATCACAGCCCCTTCATCATCATCACCATATGATCACCAGTGACTTCACCATAACAGTGCCTTCACCACCACAACAGTGCCGTCAACACCATAACAGTGCCGTTAACACCCCAACAATGACTTTAACACCACAGTGTCTTCAACACCACAACAGTGCATTCAACACCACAGTGCCTGCACTGTATCAGTGCCTACAACACCACAGTGCCTTCAACACCACAACAGTGCCTTCACCACCACAATAGTGCCTTCACCACCACAACAGTGCCTGCACTGTAACAGTGCCTACAACACCACAGTGCCTTCAACACCACAACAGTGCCTTCAACACCACAATAGTGCCTTCACCATAACAGTGCCTTCAACACCACAACAGTGCCTTCAACACCACAACAGTGCCGTCACAATAACAGTGCCTTCAACACCACAGTGCCTTTAACACCACAACAAAACCTTCACCACCACAACAGTGCATTCAACACCACAACAGTGCCTTCAACACCACAACAGTGCCGTCACAATAACAGTGCCTTCAACACCACAGTGCCTTTAACACCACAACAAAACCTTCACCACCACAACAGTACATTCAACACCACAGTGCCTGCACTGTAACAGTGCCTTCACCACCACAGCGCCTTCACCACAACAGTGCCTTCATGTCCACAGTGCCTTCAACACCTCAGTGTCTTCAACACCACAGTGCCTTCACCATAACAGTGTCTTCAACACCACAGTGTCTTCAACACCACAGTGTCTTCAACACCACAGTGTCTTCATCATAACAGTGCCTTCACCATAAGTGTCTTCAACACCACAACAGTGTCTTCAACACCACAACAGTGCCTTCACCATGACAGTGCCTTCAACACCATAACAGTGCCTTTAACACCATAACAGTATCTTCAACACCAAAAAAAGTCCCTTTACCACCACAACAGTGCCTGCACTGTAACAGTGCCTACAACACCACAGTGCCTTCATCACCACAACAGTGCCTTGAACACCACAACAGTGCCTTCACCACCACAACAGTGCCTTCAACACCACAACAGTGCCTTCAACACCACAACAGTGCCTTCAACACCACAACAGTGCCTTCACCATAACAGTGCCTTGAAACAACACAACAGTGCCTTCACCATAACAGTGCTGTCACCACCACAACAGCGCCTTCAACACCACAGCGCCTTCAACACCACAGCGCCTTCACCACCACAGCGCCTTCACCACAACAGTGCCTTCATGTCCACAGTGCCTTCAACACCTCAGTGTCTTCAACACCACAGTGCCTTCACCATAACAGTGTCTTCAACACCACAGTGTCTTCAACACCACAGTGTCTTCAACACCACAGTGTCTTCATCATAACAGTGCCTTCACCATAAGTGTCTTCAACACCACAACAGTGTCTTCAACACCACCACAGTGCCTTCAACACCACCACAGTGCCTTCAACACCACAACAGTGCCTTCACCATAACAGTGCCTTCATGTCCACAGTGCCTTCAACACCTCAGTGCCTTCAACACCTCAGTGCCTTCAACACCTCAGTGCCTTCAACACCTCAGTGCCTTCACCATAACAGTGTCTTCATCATAACAGTGCCTTCACCATAAGTGTCTTCAACACCACAACAGTGCCTGCACCATAACAGCGCCTTCATCACCACAACAGCGCCTTCATCACCACAACAGCGCCTTCATCACCACCACAGCGCCTTCAACACCACCACAGTGCCTTCAACACCACCACAGTGCCTTCAACACCACCACAGTGCCTTCAACACCACAACAGTGCCTTCAACACCACAACAGTGCCTTCACCATAACAGTGCCTTCATGTCCACAGTGCCTTCAACAGTGTCTTCATCATAAGTGTCTTCAACACCACAACAGTGCCTGCACCATAACAGCGCCTTCATCACCACAACAGCGCCTTCATCACCACAACAGCGCCTTCATCACCACAACAGCGCCTTCATCACCACAACAGCGCCTTCACCATAACAGCGCCTTCATCACCACAACAGCGCCTTCACCACCACAACAGCGCCTTCATCACCACAACAGCGCCTTCACCACCACAACAGCGCCTTCACCACCACAACAGCGCCTTCACCACCACAACAGCGCCTTCATCACCACAACAGCGCCTTCACCACCACAACAGCGCCTTCATCACCACAACAGCGCCTTCATCACCACAACAGCGCCTTCACCACCACAACAGCGCCTTCACCATAACAGTGCCTTCATGTCCACAGTGCCTTCATCATAACAGTGTCTTCAACTCCACAGTGCCTTCATCATAACAGTGTCTTCAACACCACCGTGTCTTTATGTCCACAGCCCCTTCACCATCCTCATCACAGCTCCTTCATGTTTCAGTAAAACAGTGTCTCAGGTTACAGACCTGGATGATTTGGGTCTTCACTCCCCTCCCAGGCTGCACGATAATCCGCCAGCCAGCGCACTGACTGCATCTCTGGATCTTTTCTAAGCTGCTGGTGGAAAGTGTTGTATTCGTGCCTCGGGCTGAATAAACGCTACGGGAGGACAGGAGTCGAAGCGGCCCGACATGACAGTGTTTCCCAAAGCGGCTCCCATGTTGCAGCAGCGCCGCCATGTTCTCCGCTGCGTGACGGGGCGGAGCCCAAACCACCTTTATAAAGGACACCAAGTGCACTACACAAGGCTGTAAAGCCGTTCAGTCACACCCTTCCTAGGGCACCTGGGTAGGGACTATGGAGTCACTTAAATCCGGTGACGCAGGTTGCGTAAACATTTTATTTAATTTTTGTTTTAAACAATTAAACAATTATAAAAAAAAAGTCGCTCTGTTAATCAGACTTTATAACTGACTGCAGCACAAATATATATTTATTTATAGGGTGAAAAAAAACAACCAAAAACAAACTGCGCATGCGGACTCTGACTTCTACTATTATTGGTTTACGTCGTTATTCGATTAAATTAAATCTATATATTTTCTATATGTATCAGATTGCTATTAGAGTGCTTATTTATCTTTTTGTTTAAAAAGATGATCGTTTATTTAAGTTTTTAAATAAGTAGATATATTTTCATGTTTAAACTTTCACTTCCGGTAACGAAAAGTCACCACGGACACAGAGGACTTATGGGAAATGTAGTTCAAGATTGCTAACGAGTTTAGACGACAGGGATCGAACGTGTTTTCTGCTTATTATGGCATCGAGTTGCTTCGAGTTTGCGTTTTGATTAATATTTTTTGTTTTATAATACAAACCACAATCCACTATGTACACTTATTATTAAATAAACACAGATTTACATTCACTGCATGTGTGATACGTATACAAAGTGCAGAAATTAATTATTTATATTGGGTCATTGGACAACATTCGATTAGCTGAATGTAAACCTCCACTTTTAATAAACGGTGAAAAGGAAAATTGACCTCAAGACTGAGTTTGTGGAGTTCCATAAATACTTCTTTAATAAATAATTAAACAAGTAAACACACTCCTAACAGTCCAGACAGCAGAAAAAAGCGAGCTACATACTCTGTGGAACTGAGTTAGAGGATTTAATGGTGGTTTACAAATAATACACGTCCATCATAAATACAAACGTAATACTGCTGCATCAGCGAAAGAAAGACGGTTGGCTTAGTAAAAAAAAAAATACAGAGTAAATGTGTGAGTTTCTAAAATTATAAATAGGCCACTTTCCCTTTTTATCCATAAACCTCCTCCTTGATCTTCCTCTTTTCCTCCTTCCTGGTGTCTTCATCCTCAGCATTTTCCTACTGATATACCCCATGTCCCTACTCTGCACATGTCCAAACCATCTCAATCTCGCCTCCCTCACCTTGTCTCCAAAACGTCCTACATGTGCTGTCCCTCTAATTAACTCATTTCTAATCCTGTCCATCGTCGTCACTCCCAACGAACATCTCAACATCTTCAGCTCTGCTACCTCCAGCTCCACCTCCTGTCTTTTACTCAATGCCACTGTCTCTAATCCATACAACATCTCAGGTCTCACCACAGTCCTATAAACTTTCCCTTTCACTCTCACAGATACTCTTCTATCACAAATCACTCCTGTCACTCTTCTCCACCCACTCCACCCTGCCTGCACTCTTTTCTTTACTTCTCTAACACACTCTCCATTACTTTGCACTGTTGACCCCAGGTACCTGAACTCCTCCACCTTCTCCACCTCTTCTCCCTGCAACCGCATCACTCCACTGCCCTCCCTCTCATTCACACACATGTACTCTGTCTTACTCCTACTGACTTTCATTCCCCTTCTCTCCAGCGCATATCTCCACCTCTCCAGGCTCTTCTCAACCTGCTCTCTACTTTCACCACAAATCACAATATCATCTGCAAACATCATAGTCCAGGGAGACTCCTGTCTGACCTCGTCCGTCAACCTGTCCATCACCACTGCAAACAGGAAAGGGCTCAGGGCCGATCCTTGATGCAGTCCAACCTTCACCCTGAACCAGTCTGTCGTACCTACTGCACACTTCACTGCCTTCACACTGTCCTCATACATGTCCTGCACCACCCTCACATACTTCTCTGACACACCAGACTTCCTCATACAATACCACAACTCCTCTCTCGGCACCCTGTCGTACGCTTTCTCTAAATCCACAAACACACAATGCAGCTCCTTCTGTCCTTCTCTATACTTCTCCATCAACATCCTCAAAGCAAATAATGCATCTGTGGTGCTCTTCCTCGGCATGAAACCATACTGCTGCTTACAGATGGTCACCTCTTCTCTCAGCCTGGCTTCCACTACTCTTTCCCATAACTTCATGGTGTGACTGATCAACTTAATTCCCCTGTAGTTACTGCAGGTCTGCACATGTCCCTTATGCTTAAAGATCGGTACCAGCACACTCCTTCTCCATTCCTCAGGCATCCTCTCCCCTTCCAGAATCCTGGTAAACAATCTGGTTAAAAACTCCACTGCCATCTCTCCTAAACATCTCCACGCTTCTACCGGTATGTCATCTGGTCCAACCGACTTTCCATTCTTCATCCACTTAATCGCTGCTCTCACTTCCTCCTTACTAATCCTATCTACATCCTGCTTCACCAACTCCACATCCTCCAACCTTCTCTCTCTCTGATTTTCCTCATTCATCAGCTGCTCAAAATACTCCCTCCATCTTCTGAACACACTCTCCTCACTAGTCAACACATTTCCCTCTCCATCCTTTATTGCTCTAACTTGCAGTACATCCTTCCCAGCTCGGTCCCTCTGCTTGGCCAATCGGTATAAATCCTTTTCTCCTTCCTTAGTGTCCAACCTCTTATACAGTTCCTCATATGCCTTTTCCTTGGCTTTCGCCACATCCCTTTTAACCTGCTGCCGCATCTCCTTGTACTCCTGCCTACTTTTCTCATCACTCTGTCGATCCCACTTCTGTTTAGCCAACCTCTTTCTCCTTATGCTCTCCTGCACTTCCTCATTCCACCACCACGTCTCCTTGTCTTGCTTTCTATTTCCAGATGTCACACCAAGTACTTTTCTAGCTGCCTCCCTCATCACTCCTGCAGTAGTTGCCCAGTCATCCTTCACCTCTTCACCACCACCAAGCCCCTGTCTGACCTCTTCCCTGAACCTCACACTACACTCTTCCTCCTTCAGTTTCCACCATCTTATTCTTCTTTCAATCCTTACTTTCCTCCTCTTCTTCTTTGCCTCCAAAACCATCCTACAGACCACCATCTGATGCCGTCTAGCTACACTGTCCCCCGCCAACACCTTACAGTCTCCAATCTCCTTCAGGTTGCATCTCCTACACAGAACATAATCCACCTGTGTGCACCTTCCTCCACTCTTATACGTCACCCTGTGATCCTCTTTCTTCTTAAAATACGTGTTCACCACTGCCATTTCCATCCTTTTAGCAAAATCTACCTCCATCTGCCCTTCTACATTCCTCTCCTTAAAACCATACCTACCCATCACCTCCTCATCACCTCTGTTCCCTTCACCTACATGCCCATTAAAGTCTGCCCCAATCACCAATCGTTCTTTCCTAGGTACACCATCTACCACTTCATCTAATTCACTCCAGAATCTTTCTTTCTCCTCCATCTCACAGCCAACTTGTGGAGCATAGGCACTGATGACATTTATCATCATCCCTTCAACCTCCACCTTCACGATCATCACCCTATCAGAAACTCTCTTCACCTCCACTACACTCTTACTGTACTCTTCCTTCAGAATCACCCCTACACCATTTCTCTTCCCATCCACACCATGATAAAACAGTTTAAACCCACCTCCAATGTTCCTGGCCTTACTCCCTTTCCACTTGGTCTCCTGAACACACAGCATATCTACCTTTCTCCTCTCCATCATATCAGCTACCTCTCTCCCTTTACCAGTCATAGTACCAACATTTAAAGTACCAACCCGAACCTCTACTCTCCTACACTGCTCCTTTTCCTGCCGTCTCTGTAGACGCCTTCCTCCTCTCCTTCTCCTCCTTCGGCCAACAGTAGCCCAATTTCAACCGGTACCCTGTCGGCTAACGATACCTGTGGCGGTCATTGTTAACCCGGGCCTCGACCGATCCGGTATGAAATTCTCATTTGTGATCCGCATATTTGATTTGGCACATGTTTTACGCTGGATGCCCTTCCTAACGCAACCCTCCCCATTTACCCGGGCTTGGGACCGGCACTAAGAGTGCACTGGCTTGTGCCCCCCTAATGGCTGAGTTAAATATATTATTAAAGCAAATAAAGAAAAAAGAAAGAATGAACAACCCTTGACTATTAGCTGATTTCATTTAAAGTGATTTTGGTAAATCATGTCTCGTACCACCCTGCCATCTTTATGGTCTGCTGGGTTTTACTGGGGATTCCTCTTGGCCATCTTCATCGAGAGGAGGCATCTCATCTCTCATTGTTGCGATGTTGTGAAGAACAACACAAGCAGCTGTGATGTTAAATGCTGTGATGTGAACTCTGAGCTCATGCAGCACTGAAGCCTTGCCTTCAGGATGCCTATGGTCATCTCGACCTTGACCCACTGTGGTCCAGGCTCAGGTTCAGGATAGGGTGTAATCATATGGAGCAGACAAGGGTACCCTCTGTCCCCAGCAGGTAACTGTTGACTTGTCCTATAATGGTAGTTAAAATCAGTGTTGGGCAACGTTACTTTTAAAAGTAATGCATTACAATATTGAGTTTCTCCCCAAAAAAGTAAGTAATTACGTTACTTAGTTACTTTTTATGGAAAGTAACGCGTTATATTACTTTTGCGTTACTTTTGCGTTACTTGTATCTCTTTCACGCCGTACAGGTGTAACAGGTGTAATATAGATCATTGCCATTAAGAAATCAGTTCTATTTGGGCAAAAGACATGGGTGGGCTGCACACCGGTGATGTGGAGGGAGAACATACCTTTCACTGTCATCTCATAAAACTTCCTGCAATTCCGTAAATATGACCTCGTCCTCGTCTACATCAATTTCTGCTTCATCATCAGCTGGAAACATTCTGAACGCTTTTACAAAGTTCACACTTTTATCAGTGACCGTGGCAGTTTATCTTCCCACAAAGAGCAAATGAGCTGTGAATTTACTCTCTCTCTCTCTCTCTCTCTCTCTCTCTCTCTCTCTCTCTCTCTCTCTCTCTCTCTCTCTCTCTCCCCCCTGTGATGGCATCGTATATGTGTCTCCCACTGGAAACAGTCCAAAGAGCTGCAGTGGTGGAAAGTCGGCAAAAGTTTTCTATATTTCTGTCTCCATTTCCATATATGCAACATTACACACACACACACACACACACACACACACACACACACACACACACACACACACACACACACACACACCTGTGTTTGTAAAATGTATTCCAGACTTCCATGACTTTAACTCTTCTAGCATCTAACATCTGTAGTGCTGTGCTTTGCATGCAGATGTTTTTTTGTTTTTTTTTAAGTGGTATTTTTTGCAGTTGACAAGAGCTTTTCATACTTAATCTACACTTAACCATTATTCCTTTCTCCTTTTCCTCCACTATTTCAAAATAATTAGAACACTGTACTTCCATCACAGTGATGTAATGCTCTGGTTTGTCATCTCCGCTTCTGACCAGCTTCTGTTCCCGCGGCTCGCACGTGTGACTGCATAATTTAACTGAAAAATAACTCGCATTACTTTTTTTAAAAGTAACTCAGATATTAATGTGTAAATTTATAAAGTAACGCGCTACTTTACTCGTTACTCCAGAAAAGTCATATTATTACGTAACGCACGTTACTTGTAACGCGTTACCCCCAACACTGGTTAAAATGTATAATTATGTAATTCAAAATATACACATACACATAAAGAACATCTTATTCAATCTTTATCCTTATTTGTGTAAAGCTGCTTTGAGACAATGTTTATTGTTAAAAGCGCTATACAAAAAAATGAATTGAATTGAATTGAAAATATACCCATGTTTAAATTTGTGGCACAATAACAACTCCCTAAACATTGTACCATCTCGTACAGACCCTTAGCCACTTGTTCATGTGTGTGAGGCCTTTAAAGATCTTTCAGACTAAGGCTGATTAAAGGCTGTGAAGACTGTCAAAGTCACAAAAAGTGAAAAACGTGAAAGAATTATATTTTATTGTCGGGGTGAAGTTGCACTTCTTCCATCCGTCCAGCAGATGGAGCTTCCACCAATATCAATATAATAAACAATATCACTTTAAACATTTTAAACAGCTGATTGATTTGAGATGGTTTGGACATGTGCAGAGGAGGGACATGGGGTATATCAGTAGGAGAATGAGGATGGAGGATGGAGCCACCAGGAAGGAGGAAAAGAGGAAGACCAAGGAGGAGGTTTATGGATGTGGTAAAGGGAAGACATGCAGGTAGTTGGTTTGAAAGAGGCAGATGTAGAGGACATGGGGGTGTGAAGATTAATGATCTGCTGTGGCGCCCCCTAAAGGGAGAAGCCGAAAGAAGAAGAAGAAATAACTAATTGATTAAATGACCTCATATATGCAGAATCAGATAGTTACATATTTTTTCACTGACTACAAAGCGAGTTACAGACGAGTTCATCAGGGGAATAATAGATGCATCTCTCTATAGACTTACACTGGATCATGTGTACATAATTTTGTAGTAATTCTGTCACTGGACAGCAGATGGCGCAATTACAGCAGGAATGAATAACACGAGCATCAATAAGGTCTGAGAATTTTTTTTCACAAAAATAATGAATATATTTTCAGCTTGTTGATATTTATAACTAAAATATTTAAAATGATGTCCATTTTTTAATGGAGAACAACTTATAAAAATGTATAGTCAGTAAACAGCGATCATACTTTACTACTTTGCATGTTAGTAATATAAGAATGACTCATGACGGGTGTTTTATTATTATTATTATTATTATTATTATTAATAATAATTATAATAATAATTAATACTACTACTAATAATAATGATATAATTCCACAAATAAACAAATAAATAAATTAACAAAAATGCAATTTTGTAAAAATTTAATTTATCTACCTTTCTCTATTAATCTACCGACACTTTTTTTTTTTTTTATTGACACTTTTTAAAAAATTATGACACGTTTCAAAATTTTAACAGATTGTTTTTAACCATGACACGTTTATAACTGTGTTTTTTAAGACTCGTTTTTCAGGACGCTTTTAAAATTCGGACATAAAAAATAATAATTCCACATTTTCAATTATAAAACGTAAAAATTATTATCTTTAAAAAAAAAAAAAAAAAAAAAGGACACGTTTTAAAATTATATGGTTTTATTTTTTCATTATTACACGTTAAAAAAAAACATGACACGTTTTAAAAAAATGTGACATTTTTTAAATTATGACACGTTTAAAAATATATATAACACGCTTTAACATAACACGTATATTTTATGTAATTACGGCTCCATCAAGTTCAGAAATTATTTATTTATTTATTTGTTTATAATCTTTTTTTTTAATTACAGTAATATTTATTGCCTGTAGTTCAACTCAGTGTCCATCAGGGGCGCTGGTTTAAACCACGGTTATCGTCCTAAGTGAGGAGCGGCGCTCACGCCGTGGCCCCGCCCATCTGCAGCAGCCTGAGGCCGGGGTCAGGTTTCAGCAGGTCCAGTCCGCTCTTCAGCAGCAGCAGCAGCAGCAAGTCAAAGGCCGCCTTCACACGCTTTCGTGAAAGAGGACAGACGTTAGAGAGGATTATTATTATTATTACTACTACTACTACTACTACTACTACTACTATTATTATTAATAATAATATTGTTATTACCATTATCTTTATTTTCGGGACTCGAAGCGGATTTGCTGTAAATCAACTCCGAATTAAGCCTTAAAAAAATAAATAAACCGACAGGCGGTTTTCTGTAAACAAGCAGCGTTTTCGCTTCTGCAAAAAAAAAAAAAAAAAATCATGGAGATTTCATGATTCTTCTTTTTTCTTGGTTTTATTTTTCCCTTCTTTTCTTCGGATCGAAAGCGAGGAATTAACTTCAGCTTCTCTTTTTTATATCTTTTAATATTTTTCCTCCTCGACTGGCGCCCTCGCGCTCCGCGAGCTTCCTCTGAGCCCGAGACTGAGATGTGCGCCTCTTGTGTCGGATACCCCCGAACTCTAGCCCGCTGATTTGGGAAGGCCTCAAATGGGAAAATCAAGCGTCGGGAGGGAAATATCAAGAATATCAGTGTCGATGTAGCTCACATTCCGGACGAAGGTAAGCGCTCATGGCTGCTGATCCGCCTCTGTTTTGGGACAAATTTCACTTGATTTAGTTTCTCTTTTCTCCTGTTTTGTGGCGCTTAGCTTTTATGCTAACATGGTTGCGCATTGAGGCGCGTTAGCATACACGCTAATCTGAGGTAATGTGTGTTTGGTTTTCTGAGCGCGCGCTGAGGAGTTTTTACCACAGAGAATCGTGGTTTTTATTTGTTTTAGGGGTTTTTGTTTCATGTGTAAATATATTTCACTGATATTGTTTGAGGAGATTTGGTGAAATCTGGGGCAACGGTGAATAAACTGTGCTTTTAGTTGCGTTGTTGATTAGCAAGGCTAGTTCAGGTGTGTGTGTGTGTGTGTGTGTGTGTGTGTGTGAGAGAGAGAGAGAGAGAGAGAGAGAGAAAAAACAAATAAATAAAGGGTAATAATCCAGTTAGACGTTGTGTATGTATGTAGACTGTCTTTGGAATCAAGAGAGACTCTGTTCTGGAGATTTGTGCGTATTTATAGTGTTTCAGTATTAATTAATGAATGAATTGATAAATTATTATTAAACATTGTGTCAGGATGAAAAGGTGTTTTAGATGCTCACATGATGGTTTGTGTGGTGTGTACACACACACACACACACACACACACACACACAGAGGTTATGGTATGATATAACTATAATTTATTGATATTCCATGCGGTTCTGTGTGGATGGAAATCAAATTTTTCCCTCTGCTCATCGATCTCTAATATTTGGCCATCAGACACTTCAGGTTCCACGCTTTCATTCTTGAGGTTCATTATTCTCGTTGTGTTTCGGTCGTTTTTGCTTTGATGGGAACGATGTAGGGTGTGATGATGATGATGTTGATATTCAGATGGTGCAGCGAGCTGAAATGTGCACTGCACTGCAGAGAAGATACCTGCTGTAATTCCAAGCACATACTCGAGCCTTGAGAACGTCACAACTTTCCGTTGGTACCCATGCATGTTTCCTGATAATAATCTTGTTCTCGTCGAACGTGCCCAGCCGAGATAAAAGCCGTTTGCACCGCATTCGGACTCGAGCAAGTCGATTACGGGTGCTTTGAGTGGATTTACGGATGGATTTAATTTTTGTTAAAATAATATTTTACGGCGAATACGGTCCAGAATACGTGAGACTCCGCGTTTGACATCCACGCGAGGATACACGACGTGCGTATGGGTGAAAAGAACAAGATAGAGGAGATGAGAACTGTGTTTTCCATCCAGCTTTTCCCTAAGCACTGGAGTTTGTTGCTGGATGCACTGTAAGATCAATAAAGCTGCTGTGTTGAAGATCAATTGCGTAGGTCTGGGTTCATTCTCTAATACTCAGACTCGAATCAGGGTTTTTTTTTTGTTATTGTGATGAAAATGTAAAACTCCTGAAACGTAATTGCACACATCAGACTTGTTGTTGTGGTAACTTCAAGGTTACGACTTTGCTTCAAACGTATATAAATGTGCTTCTTTTTGAACATTAGATTCCATATTTAGTCCCTATTTTCTGTTATAATATCTCCACTCTTCTGGGAAGATGTTCCACTAGATTTTAAGATTTGTTCTACAAGGGTATTATTCAAGTCAGGTACTGATGTAGGTGAGGTGAGGAGGCCTGAGGTGCAGTCAGTCATCGTGCAGTCATCAAGGATGTTCAATAGGGTTTAGAGCTCTACAGCAGGAGATCTTCCACTTCAACTCACGTAAACACAGAGCTTTGTGCACAGGGGCATCGTCATGCTGGAACAGGTTGGGGTCTTGTAGTTGTGAAGCAAAGAAAATTGTGACATATATAATTGTGAGCCTCCAATTTTGTGGTAACAGTTTAGGGATGAACGACGTGGCTGAAGTATTTATGGCCATGCGGTCTGGATGGATTAGATTTTTTAATATTTCATATTTTTTTAGAGTAGTTACAGTGTCTGTCTGTTTGTTGTTGTTTGTAAGTTCCAGTAATAAGGTCAAAGGTATATGTATCTCAGTAACTTGTGCGCGAGACGTGTAAGATGGACCTCGCCTCATTTCAGGGTGCCACTGGGTGGAGCAGAGACAGGAAATGAGAGTCCTGGGCAAGGTCATGTGGTCAGAAGTTATTCCCGAAGTTCTCTGAGTTCGAGGTGAATCCACAACAGTCATAGCAGGTCTAAATATATCATGTTAGTTATTTGAAATGCAGTGTGTGTGTGTGTGTCTCCTAAGGTGTTTGTCTCTTGTGCTCTGCAGATGTTGCACAACATTCAGACTTGTTTGTAATGGAGTTCTTTCCCATCATTTTGTCACATCTGAGAGTCACTATTACATAACACATGTTTATTGTATCTCTCTTTATGCGTTGCTTCCAAGCCGTTTTATTCGCGATCTGCAGGATATCTTTGTGTAAAAACAAACCCACAATAACGCAAAACTACCTTCACTACTGTTTCATTCATTAAGGAGCAGCCACAATTATAGTGAAACTGGAATTTTGGCACACATCTAATAACCATCATCATAATTTGCATGATTAGGCCGCTAATATTCAGGGAGAATCCTCTCGGGGGTGAAATACGAGCCAGTTCGACAGTTTTCCCTTCAAAAAAAAAAACCTTCATAAACTGTAAACAGCTCGAGACAGACTCGATAACGTCGATTTTCTTTATCCCGATCGTATTAAATGGAATAGAGAACGTTTTCAGTATCATTGCACAGTTTCCGTAGGTGACATCTGGTTCTCTAATTAAGTCGAAACATTTATTCTCGACAGAATCCTTGGACCCATTCCAAAGAAAAATAATCTGAGCACTATTCCCGGATGGTGGAGATTCATGGGTGGGTAAACTTCTGAGGGTTTTATTATTATAAATCATTATTTTTTTTTTATTTCACAGCTTAGTGGTGACGTGAGGCTAACATTAGTCACACGTTTTATCTGCATCTGTCAAAGAAAGAGTCATGTATAAATCAAACCTCGGCTCCCTGATGAGGAAAAAAAAAAAAAAAAAAAAGAGTTAGCCTGATGAGAGAGCGCTGCTGTGGGAGGTCAGAGAAGGGGTTTGTTTTCTAGACTGGAGCCACGATGAATATAGGCGGCCATCTTACGATACGGAAGCGTCCTCAGATCAAATACACATACTACGCTTGTTTGTTTATAGTTCCAGACTGAATTGTGCGCTTTTATTTTTTTTTTTCAATTTAGTATCTATTATACAGATTTCCATCAGAGTCTTGAATTTGTTTTATCTTTAGGTGCCGTGTATTTGCCGTTTGAACTTCTATTCATTTATAATGGTCAGAAAACGAAATTGATAAGTGACCTATTTGTGGCAGACTGGCATGCGCGCGCGCGCGTGTGTGTGTTATTGTAGTTTTGGTGACTAGACAATTAGTGTTCCATAAATAAAGTTTGAGACACTTTTCATTATTTTTTTGGACAGACTGTAGTCCTGAGTGATTTTTACATGTGCAGACAGAAACAAGAAACATTTATTCCCTCGGCAGAAAGTCCCTCAAAGTCCCACACGGTTATACTTTCGGTTTTGAGGAGGAGTTCTGCCAGAATGAAATTTGCATTCTTGTTTTTCTTTCTTTTTTTTTTTTTTTGCCCCTTTCTCATTGTAGCCTTAATGAAGTCGATCACCCGAAAACACTGCCAGCGATTTTCTTTGTGAAATTTTTTTTTTCTTCTTCTCCCCAACCTCCTCGGTTACTCGCTAGTTCATTGCTGGTTGCCACGGTTACACCGATAGCACGGCTAAAGCGAGAGATCCTGTAACAATCCCTTGCAGGCTGGCTCACAAACCAGGAATGCTATATGCTTTCTATTTTATAAAGGGGAAAATAACTAGCAATTCTTAAAGCAATTTTTTCCCTCCACAGTTTTTGTTGTTTTGAACCCAAACTCGTGACGAGCTAGAAGGTTGAACATGTAACCGTGTGATCATCCACATCACAAGAGTGGGTTTTGGCCTCCGTACTTCGAGAACAAGGGCCGAAACAAGGGCGTTGTGTGATTCGGTGAAGATTTGGGCATGTGTCGTTTATGTTACATAAATAGGCCACTATGTTCACATGACATTAAATATTCCTGCATTAAATTTATGTGCCATGTAATATGCACATTAGTGTGTATGAGTTAGCCAGTTGCATGTCTGCTTTCCATGCTGAATTTAGAGCAGCGTGTCTCTTGTGTCATTGTGCGTTCGTTTCATCTGTCCATCCAGCGCTGTGTGTTTGGTGCGTCAGTGAACAGGAACATTCCTGCCTGTTTCGCTTCTCTTTTTGTCCTAAATGGTTTATAGGCCTCTCCTTGGAGAAGCCAAATGCCATTTAAACCCCCTTTTAAATGTTTTCCCTCCTTCCCCGGCAACACACACACACACACACACAGGCGGGGATGGTATTTGATGCTGCACATACTGTTTTCTTTAAATACGTACATCTGGAGGATTAAGAACCACGTCCAACAGACAGGGCCAGAGGCAAAATAGTGGCGTTTCTCTTTCTGCTGTCTTCTTGATTTCTGTCATGAACCGTGTCTCAAATAGAAAACTAACTTACTCCAGACGACGTAAGGTGAGATAAAAGAACCAAAGGAACGTGCTAGTCCGTGCACTGATAGTGCAGTTTCAATATGCACATTTATGTTGTTATCGAATCGCACATACAAGTGGTTCGTTTTTGTGCACAACAGAATGGACGTTGTGAAAGCAAGCGATCGTAAACACGGCTTTGGCTAACGGCCGTCGTTTCGCCACCGCGTTGTTATTCGTCATATCACTATTCGTATTCGTTTGTACGCGTCGAATGTATTTTTTTTTTTTTTTTTTTTTTTTTTACCGGGAAGTCATCCATCTCTCCAGCCGAGGGTTGTGCTCCTGAGCTTCCACTGCAGTAACGTTGATCTCTCTTGCCGAATCGTTCGCATCAAAAGTACACACTCTTTTCTCTTTCTCTGTTCAGTTCTGCCTTTTTGCCGCAGTGGTGGGTTTTTTTTTCTTCTTAAATTGAGATGCTTTCACGCGTTGTCTCTTTTCATCTTTTGCAGTAAACCTTTTTTTTTATAATGAATCACACTGTGCCTCAAAAATGTTTAGTGTGTGACACACACACACACACACACACACACATGCACACAAAATTTATATCTGACACAAATTCATTTTACCAGCACAAATTTTATTAATGCAGCACTTTTCAGTAGGATATCAATCAGGCAAATCATTTTTGTACGATTTATCGGATTTTTTAATTTTCGTTTTTATTATTATTAGATGTTTTGCTTATTATATCTATATAAAACCCTAATTCATGGTGTTTATGTATAAAAGTGTACTTTAAAAATGCAAAAGCCACATTGAGTTGAACTTTATTGAGTTTATCTTTCATTTTGACATTTTATTAAGCTTATAGTTGCTGCATGTTGAGAAGTGCATGGAGTAGTTCTCCTTTGAGTAAATTCCCCCATGCTGGGTTTTTTCTTCAGTAAAAAACAAAACAGCATTTGAGTATGTAAGGTGAAGCAATTTGTGTAAATCAACATTTGTATTGTTTTTAATGATGATCGCAGATGGCAAGTTGACAACCATGCTTAAAAAAATGAATATTAAATATTATACAGCATTGTTTTGAAATTTTTGTTTAAAAGATAGATATTTTGTATAGTTGTGAAGATATAAACATCTGTAATATATAATTAATGAAGCTTTGTTTAATAATTAAATTATATATGTATAAATTAAATATACAAACATTTAAAAACAAGCATTTGAATGTATTAAAGCTGAATTCAATCATGAAAACTGAAGTTACTGTTGTAGTGGACAAATGCAATAAAAAGAGAATGAAACGGAGAAACTCAGCACGCTAACAGACTTGATTAAAAAAGGAAAAATATGCATTGGTGTACAAATGCATAATCTTTCGCTGAAAACCAGAACAGTGACTAAAAATTTAATAGTTTATTGCTGCTGTTATTTGCTGCTTTTAGATTTAGTGTTTTGTTTACACAATATCCCTTCATTAAACTACACCATTTTCATATGATGAGGTTTATACAGTTTTTGCTTACCGTGCTGATGTTTTACCTTCATCCGTGACACCAGTGTGTTTTCATTTCATGTGCTCGTGCAACACTTTTTCCTGCTGCTGGTTGACCCTGTACTTATCTCACCATCATGCTAACGTAATTTGAGCAGCCCAACTAATCGATAACAATCGTTAACGAATTTCATTATCTATTTTGTCGATTGTTTGTTGCAGCCCTACGTTTTAGTTTAATATTTTGTATAAAAAATATAAATTAATAAATATAAGAAGATTATATATATATATATATATATATATATATATATATATATATATATCACCGAACAATAATTTTTAATTACTAAACATTTGTTTAAAAACTGCGAAACGATGCTCACATCTGGTAATTAAAACAAAACAAAAAACGAAAGTTCATTTTGGTGTCCTGGTGTAATTTAAAACGACATAATTACTTTAAAACCTTTACAAGAATATTTTGGCTAAGAGATATAAGATGAGCTATAAAGAAATGAAGAGGTAGAGAGAGTGGTTGGCATGTACATTGGTATCCTTTATAGTTTAGATTTTTATTTAACCTATGAATTGTGTGTGCGCTCGCATGCAGCACAGCCAAAGATTGCAGATTCACTTGTGTGGGCTGAAGTGAGTAGGCAGGAGGAGGGAGGATTGGAGACAGCAGTTGTTATGATTGGATGTGCTGAGAGAGGAGTGATGTATTATCCATGTGTGGCTCACTGGGTGTTTGAATTGAGCTGATAAGAGAGAGAGAGAGAGACATTACAGAGGGATTGTGTGTTTTTACAGCAGAGGAACAGGTGGCTTCGGCCATGTCTCCTCTCCCTCCCTCTCTCTCTCTTTCTCTCTAGTGTAGGCCAGACTCTCTGAGATAGGCCTTTCTATATGTTACTTTTCTGTTTGCTTGCAATGGCATGGCATTTATAATTGTCTTCAGAACTCCCCAAAGCTTATGATAATTATAGTTTAATTGCTGTAACGATTTTGTCAAACCCATACCCTCCTCACAAACATTCCAACTACAGTTTATAGTCAGATACAGACTTTTTTATTTCAGTTCGCCATCACGGTTTGTAATTACCCAGAATGTAAAAGCTGTTGATTTGGTTCCCCCCTCCCTGATGAGGTGTGTGTGTGTGTGTGTGTGTGTGGGTGGTGGTTTCGAGGCATTTTGGAAAAGGCGAGGATGGCCTGGCTGACTCTCAATCCCTGGCTCCTTTAGCACTGCTCTTCTTTTGATGGGGCAGCTGCAGCCATTCATTCGGCCCATTTACATTGAAATGCAGCGGGTGACAGGAAGGGGGGATGGGGGTCCCGGGCGCCGTGGACGACTGAAAAGCCCACCTAACCAAAGAGCAAAGGGAGCACGGCCACCGCAGGCCTCTGACACTCCATTGTCTTTCAGCGGCTCGGTGCCGAGTGTATAGCACAAAGGCTTAAAGTGCTTCCCTTCCATTTGTGCCACTCGTCTCTTTTAATGCCGTTCTGTTATTTATAGGTTGTCTCTTTTCTGGGGATGAAAAGGGAATGGGGGGGTATTACTGCATGCAAACAAAAAAAAAAAACTACCAAGCACAGATTTTTTTAGGATTTTTTTAAGAGCTAATAGAGAGATGGCCCAAACAGGAGTTTCAGACACTAACACGAACAAGTTCTCCTTTTTATTGCTTATTCTATGAACTTATTTTCCTGATATACAGAAAGTTCACTTTGGTATATTTTTTTTTGGTGCAGTTGCTGACATTTTGCGGTGGTTTGTACATAGGGAATTGCATTGTTACTATATTATATGATGTGCTCCTGCTATGGGGTGTTCAGAAATCAGGAACCAAATAGTTCATTCAGGATGTCAGGGTCCAAATAGTAAATAGTTACTTAATTTTTCTGATGTTTTGTACTAGAACTATCGCATTGTCTTTGCTGGGATGTGTGTAATATTTTATTCATATTACAGTAGGTTAATGTTATGAAATATTACCGTACACTGTTTGCACAGATATTTGTGGACACCTGACAATAAGATTGGTGTGTGCTTTTTGAACATCCTTTTTAACATTGAGTCCCTATTTGCTGTTATAATAACCTCCACACTTCTGGAAAAAATGTGCACAAGATTGTTGGAGGTTTGTGCTCATTCAGCTACTAGGGTGTTGGCAAAGTCAGGTACTGATGCAGGTGGGGTGAGGGGACCTGGGGTGCAGTCAGTGTTCACATTCATCCCTGAGGTGTTTATAGCTCATTTATAGCTTTATTGCAGGAAATCTTCTACTCCAACCCACGTATCTTCATGGAGCTGGCTTTGTGCCATGCTGGAACAAGTTCTGGTCTCATTATACAAGTTAAAGGGAAATTTCCTGCTGCAGCAGCCAATAGGGAAGATGGATATATGGTTGGAAAAGTTCGGTGTTCAAAGATTACTAAACGTTAGGACGTTAGGGTAAGAGTTCACAGCGAGCGTAAGGTTTCTTTTTTGCACGTTGAACAATCAATGTGTTGCTTAACCTCCAGTTGGGCACATGGTTGTATTTCACGCAAACCAGTTCAGTATGTCATAAGTGATCATGTAGCATTCTGACTGTCAGATCACACCATATTATGCTGATAGTGCTGTGTGTATTTTTTTTATTTATTTATTTTTATTCCCCCCCCCCCCCCCACCGCTGTACGTTAGGGACAGGTGTGGTAATCTTCCCCTCCGGCTCAGTGCCAGGCCTTGTACATTCTCCTAGTGCCATTGATCACATGTGACTCATCGCTTGTTTTGAACTTGTCATTTCCTGGTATTGCAGCACAGCAAACCAGTTTTGCGGTCAGATGGGCGTGCTTCTTTTCTTTACTTCTTTTTTTTGTTTTTAACAGAATTAGTTTGCTTCACTCATGCTGAAAACATGTTTGGTGCAGTTGGTTAATTGTTTTATATCAGAAATCAAACATATGGATAATTGGACACCCCCCCCCCCCCCTCTCGCTCCCTTTTTTTTTTCTCTTTATCTTAAAATGAACACCAATTGTGAAGTATAGATGAAGCAGCTCAGGTTTGTGCTCACTCCATCTTCATGTAGGCTATTATTTGCTGATCACAGGCCTTTGTGTTGAGAGATACGAGCAATCCATTCAGATATGCAAGCATGTAGCAGATTTTTATCAGCAGGGTGTATGTGTATTTGTGTCTATTCTGCATCCATTTTGTCCAAACACAACCCCACCCCCCAATGGCTGTAGAATGGACATCCAATAATAGGGCTACAAGTCTAATCAGTGTTACAGAGGTATGGTTTTCAGCATCACTAAATCATACAAGGGCTTGGATCGATGCCATTAGGAGCACGATGACGTTTAGTTACCATTCAAGGTGATTTTGCGCTACATCAGCAGACTCCTGCGGGAACTTTTGTGGCACGTGGACACACGTACTCCACACAACATTGGACAGGAATAAGGCAAAGTTTTTTGATGTAGTAAACATAAACTCACAGTTTTGAATTAGCTCGCTGACTATACGGGGTACATTTAAACCCGAATCGCCTCTATGTTTGTTACAGGACCAGGAATTGCTCAGCGGGATAAACTTAGCAGTTACCTACAATAGGAAATGCCTTGCAGAAAGTTCATGCTTTGCATCATGCCGTATTTTGAGTAGGTTTTTGAAATAATTGTCTGGTAACCCACTTACCTTTGACCCATCATGGCTAAAATTGCACTGTACACACAGTCACAGTTACCCTTTATTCCAGGATTAAACATTTTTTTAATAAACAATTGGAGTGTCAGTGGTGGAGCAGTACAAGTTTGTGGAGGAACCTGTTTGGTATCTGCAGTTTCTAGTTAAACATGCTTTAGAAACGGACACGATACTTCATCTGAACTCCTTTTTAACTTCGCAGGAAAATGCATTTCTCATGATGACTCCCACTAGAGATTTTACATGTATTCAGTATGTATTAGATTCAGAGTTCTTTCCCTGAGAACCAGGGCCCAAGGAGCTGGCTTTCTCTTTCTTTCTAGGAAGGAGCACCATTGCTAGGCTGAGCTCCTTAGACAAAGTCCTTTAAGTTTTTAAGCTCCAAAATCTAAATAAAGGGTGGCAGAAACAGGGCCCCATTATCCAACATTCTCTGTTTAGGAAGGAGCACCATGGCTGAGCTCAGCCGTCTCCATTTTTTTAGACATCATAATAACAGAGGAATTGTCTATAAGTTTAAAATAGATTGCTGTTTTACCTCATTTAGGAATCGACCGAATAGACTTGTCATTGTTTTTATTGCCAAATACGTTTCCTTCAGTTTGTAAAAATTTATCTTGTATACAAAGTCGTGTTAATCTGTCTAAGTAATGTGATGCCGTTTCCAGACACATCAGATAAATTCGGGCAAAGCAAAGGTTCTATGTGGTTAATATTACACTGTGTTTAACAAGGGTGTGCATTTGGAGTCGTAGAATCTGGCTATTGTTCCAGCCCAAACAAGGAAGAATGGCAGAGAAACCTGTTCCTATGACTGTTCAGTTTTCTGAAACAATAGCGTACACTCTGCCTAATATTGTTCACATGCACACAAATCTAAACATAACGTAAACCCGCCAATCAACAGATTGACTGGAAGTTCAGGTGTAGTTATATATTACTTTTAAGCAACCAGGCCGTCCTCAACCCAGGATATCATGCAAATACACTGTATATAGACAGACGTTTGTGGATTGTGCTCATTCAGTTCTTATTAGCTGTTTTAATAACCTCCACTTTTCTTGGGAGATGTTCCACTAGATTTTGTGGAGATTTGTGAGATTTTATTTTGCTTTTAAGTAAAGTCTGATACTGATGTTGGTGAGGTGAAGAGGCCTGGGGTGCAGTCAGCATTCACAATAATTGTTCAGGTGGGTTGAGGTCAGAGCAGGAGATCTTGTGAAGCAGATCTTCATGAAGCTGGCACAGGGTCAGGGATGTTATCATGCTTTTAATTGTTGATCAGATCACACAAGAGCAAAAGACTGAAGAGGTTAATGTTTAGAAGCCTTCCATTAGAATAAACTGAACATCTGTTACTTTTTGCTTTTATTTCAGTATGCATTTCTTTGACTGGAATGAGGAAAAATTCATCCTCAACTGTTAAAAGTATGTGTATGCATTTATCATGTTTACTTTTCCTATGATTCTGTCACATCATGTAGAACAGTGTGTATTGTTTGTATATGGTGTATATGTACTCTGTGTGTGTGGCGGGAGGTAGAAGTACCCACAACACATTTAAGCTGTGATGAGACATGTATCTTGTGCAAGACTCTCAGTCTATGCCCTTGCACCATGAAGGTCAGTGTAAATGCATTCAATCCAATACGACGTAGCGATAGCGTGGAAGCAGTCATTTTCGCTAGCCTACAGAAGACACTGCAGGGTTGTGAAATCAAACTCGAACGTTGCATTGTGCAGAGGGAAGGAACTTGAAACTTTTAAAAAAAGATTTTTTTATAAACATGTCAAAGAAAGTATATGCAGAAATGTTTCGTGAATACCTGGTCAACCATACGTACCAGATGCTGGTCCTCATTTTGTTGTTTTGGTAAATTAGTGGCTGTTCAGGTGCATGAGTATTATTGAGATCAGTCTCTGACGATTCAGGTTTCCTAAAGTGCACGACACTCTTTTATTCCAGTTTCAACAAAAACAAGCCGTGTCTTTTAGGAGCTCTGGTTTGTGCACTGTTGTATCATCATGCTGGAACAGGAACAGGTTTGGGTGTGTTCATTTTTAAAAGGGAAATTGTAAATCTACAGTATACAAAGACATTCTATAGAACTATAAACCTTTTGACTTTGTGGTTGCAGCAGTTTGCAGAAAAACCACATGCTATTTTCTTTCCTATAAATAATTATAAAAATATTCTACACATGCTCACATTCATGCTTTTTTTCTCCCTTTCAAGCTTTCTAATATGTGCTTTTAAGGGGGAAATTGTCAGTTACTTAACCCTCTGTCGCTGTTGTGGCCATGTGACTCGACACGTTTCCTTTACAGGATGTTCTTTTAGAACCACCACAAATGAATCTTGCACAATTTCAGCGAATCCAAAAAAAAAGAAAAAAAACACTTAGCAATCCGTTATTTCGAATTTCTCAACACTTTTGTGAACCAGTCGCTCTCTTTTCTGCATGCTTACTTTGTTCCCTTGCTGCATACAGAGAAAGGAGTTTGTCTCTGGTACCTCAGGAAATGAAGGGTATCGAAACTTATTTGTATGTGCAGAGTTGCAGTGACTAACCCGTGTGTCTCGGCTGGAAGGATGAACCCAGTTGTGCAAATCGGATTAGTGCGGTTATGTCGACGATAATCGAAGGCGCCATGGTTGAAGGTAGGCATGTCAGCGTTATTTCCTGCATCAGAGAACATTGTGTGATGAGTACAGTGTTTTAGTTTGAACATACCAACCCTCTTGCCTCCTTGTAAAAGCTTCATTTGAATTTTAATGTGTAGGCTTTTTGTGTGTGTGTGTGTGTGTGTGTGTGTGTGTGTGTGTGTGTGTGTGTGTGTGTGTGTGTGTGTGTGTGTGTGTGTGTGTGTGTGTGTGGTGAAAAAAGACAAGCGCCCAAGGGTCATTCTGCTGATTATATATGCATGGATTCAGAATATAGCTTTCACTTTTAGCATGTTGTCGTCATGCCTTTCCTTTTTTTTTTTTTGGCTTTTCATCTAAGTCGATTAGGATCTTTCTATTTGAGACCTTCTGCTCTGGGAGAATCGCATCTCTTTCTCTCTCTCTTTCTCACTCGTCATATGTATGCGTGTGTACGTTTTCGTGTAGCCATGTTGCATGCTCTTTGTTTCATTTAAATGATATATGATATAAAATGAATAATTGAACACATCGCAGACTCGCACGGTATTCTCTTAAATTTTTTATAAGGCGCCCTTTTGACCTCGCACCTCCTTTTCACGGAGGAGCTTTTTTTTTTCTCCTTTTCTTGACAGGAAGCAAAAGCAGTGTGTCACTGTGGTTTAGCGTGCAGGACGTGCACATTTGAGAGAACAGGGAAAGCCAGAATGTGTATTTTGTGCCGAAGTGTGAAGATGGACGAAGAAATTAGTTTCAGCAGGGCGTGGGGTGTTAGTCAGGGTGGGAAACTTTAGGCCACTTCGAGGCGATGCAAATCTCCAATGCGCCGTGCTACGACTATAAAGAGCTTTCGATGCATGCAGCAGCTCGTAGGTTACATCTAAGAGTGTGCAACATTGAACGGAAGTCCGAGTAGCACGTGCACAAATCTTTGAGATTTTGAAATCTGGTATTTTTCTTTCCTGATTTATCTGTGAGGGTTCTTTCTCGATCAGGAGGTGCACAGGAGGTTAGTTTTTTTCACAAACCATTGCTCTCATTTAGTTATTTTTGTCTTTCCAACTTATTCCCAGAAAGTGCTCTTTGTCACATCCTAAGCCGGTTCACGTCTCACACACATGCTAGCTAACGTACACCCGGCAAACATGTTAGTCTGCTATATTACCCATTATGTATCATGTTTTGAACTTTATATGATTTATGGGTGCAGTGTTGTTTAAAATGAGAATCACAGAATGTTTTTTCACCTGGAGGTACGAGTGGATGAGATTATGACAGGGGAACCCTAAGGCAGGTGCATGACTGAGCATCGGAGCGATCTAACCCGAGAACGAATCAAGCACCGACTCACTAGGATTGTGCTAGAATATTTAATTTGCATATAATTACAGTGCTTTATTATGTTTGTCAGTATATCCCAATTATTCTATTATATCAAATACTACAGGAGGTGGGACACAACCGAAGCTGGCGCAACCTCAGGATGCTTTGGGATGGGTAGTGAAAGAGAAGCAGTGGAGGGGAATTAGCGCATGTCAGGGACACGGACGTCTCGTTGTTATGTCTCTGCTGTTGTAAAAAAGGATTTACTTCATCCATTACTTGGTTAGTATATTAGGTCGTAATTAATATTTGAGGTTTAGGTCATGATTTGTTATTGAATAAAATAAACTGCTTCGTGAACAGCTTGCAGAATTAAGATGTCATCAGTATGAATTTTCAAAGAGGCTCCTGGATGTTCTTCATTTCTTTCCAATCTAATAAACTTAGTTATTAAGTGAGTCATTTCCAATACAAACATTTTAACTACACACACAACCACATCCAGAAATCACTGTAAAAGCACTTCCAGGTTCTGTCCATAGGATCTCAAAAGTCAGAAAATTTCCAAAATGTAAAAATAATGTAGGCCTTAAAAAGTCTGTCTGAACGCGTGTTATTTTTTCGATGTAACGTGACATCCAATGTTCATTGAAATGCTTCAGCAGCACTTTTTGTTTGTTAGTTTCTGTGGTGGTTGTATTTCTTTCTTCCGCAAGTCCAAATAGTGGAAATGACACTGAAGTATCGACACGCCGTGATCGATCATCAGTATTGTTACACGGTGGCTCAGTTGTTTGATTAGAACTAGAATTTATGTAGTTTATGTAAATAATTTCCAAGATGGTCATTTTTTATATTATTTTAAATGCAGGATTCAAGAAATGATTATGCGTTATGTTATGGAGGAATGTACAGTGCATGTAGGAGGTAAAGCTGTAATTATCCTGCAGTAAGTGTGCTGTGAGCATGGGATTTTGTTGAATGTACAGGGTAGAAATTCAGCTAAAATGGCAATAAATCTGGTTGTTTCAACTACATTTAAGTTCCCCGTTATAAGTTAACTGCAATTTTGTAAATTTGTACAGTTTATTCCCATTAATTCCCACTGATTTCATTGGAAAGCTTCGAGTCTTAAAAATAAAAAGTTTGCGACCATAGTTCGACACACAGTCTTCGTGTGAAATCGAAAGCTGCGCCACTTGTTTGTTGCTACTGCACTGTTTATTCATTCAGCAGTTTTTTAATATATATAATATACAGCTCTGGAATTGTGTGGGTTAGCGTGCAGTGATTATCGGTTTTGAAACGTCTCGGTAGACGTGTCCTTGTCTGGTCCGACGTGCGATACAATGCTGCGTACGCTGACAGGTTGACAGCTGCATGTGGCAGTCGACTGTTATTCCCACAGAGTCTAGCAGGAATCTCAGATCTGAATAAATAAGTGATACGTGATGATTGTTGTGACTGAGCCTCATTTTCGAGTCAACTATAAAGAACGTTTAAAAGGAGTTTGTGTGGTTTCAGTTTGTGAGATGAAAACAAGTGCAGCTTCAGCAGCAATAATCAGTAATAAAAACAAACACTGTGCATTTAAAATTAAAAAAGATTCTCGGTCCGATTACGTCAGGCTGGGTTGGCGTTTTTGCTTTTTTCTTTGGAGACTTTCACGTATCCATTTGCAAACCAGGTCACCGGAGTAACGCAGAAACGCCAGAGCGTGTACTCGTTTCGGTTTTTCACAGCAGCATTCTGTCTTTTGCTCGCCCCCTCCCTCTTTCCTGCCGCCAGACTCATTTTCCCAGTCCCTCGTGTTAACTTTGTCGTAATTCTCCCCAGCTTTAATTCATGCATATCCTCTCCTCCTGCAGAGACAGGTTTCCGATGAGGAGAAAATGAGAACGCGGGGGCAGCGCTCTGCTGCTCAACTCGAGGACGATTGGAAGTGACACCGGGGCCAAGCAGGAGAATTTGGGGTGGTGGTGGGGGGGTGTCTTTGGGTGTCTGAAAAGCGACTGGCGGCCCACACGCAGCCGGAGCCCTTTGTTTGCCCTCCAGATCAACTTCCATTGCGGTTAAGACCCTATCTGGCCCTCGCCGTGATAAAATTAGAAACCCAGGTTTGAGACAATTACCCCAGGCCTTGGCTGGTTCTGATGCAAGCTGCCTGAAAGAGGAAGATCGGGGGAAGATTAGCCCCTTCTGGTAGTCTCCTTGTGTGCTTTCCCAAGTCAATGTGTGGCATTCACAGCCTCTTTAAGCGACCATGTAGGCCGTGTAACATCGAACAGCTTCCTTTTCATTTCAGATTCGCTGCCTTACCTACATACCTTCCACCTCTGTCATGGAAACAACTAAACATAAGCCCTTTTTTCCCGTCAAGGATTTTTCAGAGCACTCCGTGTACCGGAAATCGATTCCATGCAAACGAATCCTTAGCATCTGCAGAGAAGATTCCTGTTGCATGTTATCAGGGTATTAAAATCGCTACAGTCTAGGTAATAAGCATAAGCTGGAAAGAGTACAGTCGTGTCGATTTTTTTTTTTTTTTTTTTGACAGCTCGCCATCAGATAAACTGCAGCTCTGGGTTACAGTCACGTAATCGCTCGCAGCCTTGGCCTCGTTCACATCTGGTAATAACATCTGTCTTCAGCGATCCAATCACAAACGGCCAGATGTCACTGATGTCGCTGCATTTTAAAATATTCTACCAGTTTGATTGTCAAATCCAGTGATGCCGTCACAGTGTCATATCAAACTTTACTTCGTCTTTATTGCTCCAAGCATGTACCTCGAAATTACTGGAGACCATAATGTCTTGTTTAGTTTTTAATCGTGTTTATTTTTTATTCGTCATGAAAAAGTAAAAAAAAAAGAGCCACAGAATGGACATAATCACATATAGATTTCATTTATAAGCAGGATTTGTTTATAAAAACAAATGGGTGATGTAAGTCATTTTTCAAAGGCATACAGATTTCTACATGTTTTTTTTTTTTAAAAGGTTGCGATTCAGGGTGTAGTACTACAATAATTCTGTCCAATAGGAGTGCAGTATTACAGCGATTGTACAAATAGGAGTGCAGTATTACAGTGATTAGTCCAATAGGTGTAGAGTATTACAGTGAATCCATCCAATAGGAGTGCAGTAATTGGCTTAAAGGCATTGTAGTGTGGTTATTTTTGGGAAAGTCTTTTTATTTAGTCTTTTTTGGCAATAAGTAAAAACAAGCCCACCTAATATATGGTGTTGGAAAGGTAGATTCTGTTATATTCTGTGGGAAATATGATTTTATGTTTTTGTAATACCAAAAATGTTAGATCTTTGAAACACTGATGTGTCTTAATATTTATATTTTTCCACTGTTTGTTCTTTTGTTCATTTATGTATACATTGCAACAAATCTGCAGTTTCACACTAAACCCGTGCATCTCTCTCCTCCCTCGTCTTTTCTTTCTCAATGAATGCTGCGCAGAAATGTGAAATGAATGCGTGTTAAATGTCATGGCTGAAGCGGCAGAGTCGTTATGACAAGC
Organism: Silurus aristotelis; assembly: GCF_946808225.1. Taxonomy (NCBI): domain Eukaryota; kingdom Metazoa; phylum Chordata; class Actinopteri; order Siluriformes; family Siluridae; genus Silurus; species Silurus aristotelis. The sequence continues at coordinate 1,431,946 of NC_139582.1, read as the reverse complement.
TGCCATTCAGGCTCTGGAGTAGCTAGAAATCGCCATGGTGACGGGGACTCTGCTGCAGCGCGTGTGCCGGGATCGGAGCGCTCCGGCAGAGTCGGATTTTCGAACACACACTCCCGATATTGGCTTTTCAAAATTGATTTAGGGAAAGGAATTCTTTTCCCCCATTCTGTTCAGAAACCAATCAGATGCTTCTCTAAATTCATTCCTCTGCAAAAACATCTCCCAGAGCCTGGAAGGTTTAAAAATAGCACCTATTTTATGAAACTGATAGGTTTCTCTTTCTTGCACTCCCTTTAAAGTTTCCAGGGGACTTCAAGAGGCATGTCTTTTATGTCTAATGTTTTGGTTGTCTAACGTTTTTTGGAATTACAGTGTGATTTTAGACAAAATTTAAGCCGTTTTGATTCATTCTTTTTATAGGCTGCTGTTGCGTTTTTATTATTTATTATTGCTTAAATCTGGTCCAGTAGGAGCGTGTAATGTTGTAACTCTACCCAATAGGAGGGCAGTAACCCAGTGCCCCTGTCCAATAGAAGCACAGTAACACGGTTATTCTGCCCAATAGGAGCGCAGTGATGTACTCATTCTGTCTAATAGGTGTGCAGTGATGTACTCATTTTGTCCAGTAGGAGCGAAGTAAAACAGGGATGTCCAATAGGCTTGCAGTAATACAGAGATTCTGTCCGATAGAAGAGCAGTAATGTACTCATTTTCAGTTATTCTGCCCAATAGTAATATCATGAATCTGTCCAATAGGAACGCAACAATACGGTGAATCTGCCCAATAGGAGCACAGTAATGAAAGCAGTGCTGTGTAATGTGATGTGTAATTATAGTGATATAAATTATGGCTCACGCCCACTCCTCCGTTACACAAACGTTCCTCACTAACTCGGCCATGCTGCTATCAGAAAATTCTATGAAATATGCACTCTGCGTTTAAGCACAGCTTTTCAGTTTCTTGGATTATGTTTTTTTTTTCTGTCCAGAGAAACGGTTACCTTGACAACTAGCGAACGTTGGGTGTTTAAAGAGAGGTTTTTTTTATTTATTTATTTATTTTTGCCCGGCACGGCTGTACTGAATTAACAGCTCCTGTAAACTGTCAGGCGTGGTACAGATTCCCAATTCAGCTACTTCCTCTTCCTTTCCTCCCTTCTTCTTCTTCCCCTTTTGCAACGCCTTCGCCTTTTTCCCCCGCTTGCATGCAGGCGTTGTGTTATTTCTGTCACTCCATAAAGCCCTACGGGTTGTGTAACACGTGTGTGAGAGTGAACACACACACACACACACACACACACACACTCTCACACACATACACATACACACACACACACACAAGTAATTGGGTCTGGGATTATTGTGAATATTTAGATAATATGGAATGAAATTTTTTTTCACATTGCAAACTCTTTTTGCTCGGTATATTTTCTAGCTTGCTTCTCCTGCATGTTTCCCTCATGTTTTGTTTTGATCATTCTAAATCTGTTCTGAGAACGTTTGATGTTCCTGCATTGCCTAGTAGCTAAGATACAACCTGCATTGTGCAGACACACAGTCTTACCTGTATTGCTATATAAAAATTTTCCCCCTTCGCTAGCAGGTTTTTTTCCTTTCTTCTGTTTCATTCGTATGTTCCTGCACATTGCCTGGCAGAATAACAGGAGTGTGGGCTGTAGCAGTGCCTAGTTGTCCGCTGTGCCAGATGGACCTCTCAGTTCCTATTGAGCATGTGCAGATTGCTTTCTCACTTTGCTACAGTCTGTCCAAAGTCCTGTCTTTATGCTAAACTCACCTACTGAAACGCCTGACCAGTTTACAGTTGTTTTGTTGAGCTGTTGAGGACATGAGTAATTAATGCCAACATCATGACCACACACTCAGTTTGAGGTGCAGCATTTTTTCCCCCTTTTGTGGTTAATTTGGTTAAAAAAAAAAAAGAAACATTCTAGTTAAAAGTGATGATTTGAGATTTGTTTTTTTTTTTAAACCAACTTCCAATCATACACATGCAATCTCAGTAGTTTACTAATGAAGTTTTACATTTAATTTTTCTTTACATTTTTTTATTTTTTATTTTATCTTACTACGTTGTGATTGTTGTATGATAGTAACACTTGTATACTATAATTTGGTATATTCTGACGGTTGTATATACTAATGTTGGTATATTGAAATGTTGGTATATTCTGACGGTGGTATATTCTAATGCTGATAAATTGTAACGTTGGTATATTCTGAGAGTTGTCGATTCGAATGCTGGTATATCGTAATGTTGGTACATTGTACCATGGTATCTTGAAAAGTTGATATTCTGACAGTGGTATATTCTAATGCTGGTATATTGTATTTAGTGCATTTATTAGCCATATTACATGAAAATAGAAATATAGTTCCGTTAAAAAAAATCCCTTTGCAGTGGTCGTGTTGAGTAGGTTATGGGAAACAATTCGTTTCACGAAACCGAGTTTTTCTCGCTCATGTATTTATTTATTAAATCTCGCACAGTATTGCGATGTGGTAAAAGCTGCTTGAATTTTTTCATCAACTAAATCTGTGTCTTTATCGACAGTTTTAAAAACGTGCTTCACTCCCTTCTGTACGCCGCAAATGGCGAGGGAGTTTTTATTGCACTGTATAGAAAATAAAATATAAAAATCAATTTCAAATTACTTTAAAAACGGTAACCACACCGCACAGTGTTTTCTTCATGTTTTAGTTTGAAACGATCCCAAACTTTGCAAACTTTCTGCCGTTTTCTTTGGTCTAAATCTTCTGGCCTCTCACTGTTTTCTCGCTGGTCCTCCATTTATTTTCATTCTTCTGTGTTAGCTGTCCAGAGCGCTCCAGAGTTTAGCATGTAGTGTGTCAGTAATAATGGTCCATGGGAAACACAGTGCTTCGTGTGTAGTTAAATCGACTAAGCGAAGCATTACAACGAATCTTTGTAATTAAATTTACTCGACGAATAGTTACAGCCCTATATGATTATGCGGTATATTCTGATGGTGATATATTCTAATGCTGGTTTATTTTTATGTTGATATATTCTGATGCTGGTTTTATTCTGATGGTGCTATATTTTAATGCTGGTATATTCTGATGGTGTATACTTTAATGCTGGTATATTCTAATGCTGGTATATTCTGATGCGGGTATATTCTGATGGTGATATAATTCTAATGCTTGTATATTATGATGGTGATTCTATTCTGATGGTGGTATATTGTAACATTGGTATATTGTGATGGTGGTATTTTCTAATGCAGGTATATTGTAATGGTGGTATGTTCTTATGGCAATATATTTTAATGTGGTATATTGTAATATTGGTATACTCTGATGGTGGTACATTAAAACGTTGGTATGTTGTGACGGTGAAATATTGTGACTGTAGTGTTATCTAATGCTGATAGATTGTAACGCGGTACATGGAAGGTGGTATATTGTAACGCTGCTAACATACACAACAGTTGGAACTAATGGAATGGAGAAACACAGCAAGCTAACAGGCTTGATTAAAAAGATAGATAGATAGATAGATAGATAGATAGATAGATAGATAGATAGATAGATAGATAGATAGATAGATAGATAGATAGATAGATAGAAAGAATGTATATGCATTTGTACACCAATGTATCTATCTATCTCTTAATCATTTGCTGTAAACCACAACAGTGACACAATTTTTTTCCCGTTACTGCTGTTGTTATTTGCTGTTTTTAGATTTAGTGTTTGTTCGCACCGGTTTAATTGAATCAATCACTGTGTTGTGAGTGAACTGATTGCGCAACCTGATGCTCCAGTGCTACTTTCCCGAAGTTAGAAACAAACAGCTTACACAGTATCAATTCATTAAACGACACCATTTTCACATGAAGAGGATGGGGTTTTTACTCACCGTGCTGATGTTTCAGCTTCACCCACGACACCACTGTGTTTTCTGTTTTCCTTTTCTCAAACGGATGTGGTATCTTGTCTTCATGCTAGCCCATAACTTGAGCAGCCCAACTAATTTATAACAGCATTTGTTAACAAATAATTAAATTATCGATTATTATGGATTTTATCAGTTAGTTGTTGCAGCCCTAGTTGTTATATTGTAAATATAGTATTGTGTAATGTTAGTATATTGTAACGTTAGTACTGTGTAACAATTGGTATTTTCTAATTGTGGTATATTGTGTAACGGTGGCATTGTGTAACGGTGGTATATTGTGTAATGTGGTATTGTGTAACATTGGTATATTGTAACGGTGGTATTTTTAAATTGTGTTATTGTAATGGTAGTATTGTGTTACATTGGTATATTGTAATGGTGGTATTTTCTAATTGTGGTATATTGTAATTGTCGTATTGTTAAACATTGGTATATTGCTGTGGCAGGCGGTCAGGGTCAGTAAATCCTTATCTGCTGCCTGAACACTATCAGAATTACTGACCTACATTTACAACATAAATTCTAATATTTGTTCCATCAAATTTATTAATTTATTCCCATCATTTTATTCTCTTCATTTCATGGCGTTTCTCTCGGCTGCACTGCTTCCAGTACGTGCATGTGGCTGTTATATTTTTTGTCAAATCAGATTTCAGCCTATATGGGCTGCCATGTCAATCTAATCTGCACAGGGCCTTGTAAGTCTGTACTAATGACTCTTTTACCTTAGAGAAATATTACCAACAGGTCTGTTTCTTTAACCAATCAGATTTCATATTCTTCTCACAGGGCAGCTCGCTGGCCCAGAATAGCGTCAGCATTGTTCCGTCCTCTGTTGGTTGGTCAGAGGAATACTGTTAACTGGCAAGTTCAACTGGCAAAACACGTGTGTAGCTCTGCACACATTAATACATCTGAGTTAGACTTTTTTCTGCCTATGAAGGAAGAGAAATTGATTTGGTCTCAGACATAAAAAAATAAAATAAATAATAATAATTTTTTCCAGAAAAGCTAGACATGGTGAGGAGGTCGGCCAACCCTGAAGCTAGCTAGCGTGTCTCAGGAAAGAGTTTGTTCACCACTTCCAGGCCAGTGAATACGAGCGGTACCACTAGATTACAGCCTCTGAGGAGCGCTGCAAATTATGAGTCTGCATCTCTGGAGAGTAGGTTGTATTTTATTTAGATTTGTAATGTTTTTGTCATGTTATTAGACAAATATTGATTCTGAGCTGCTCCAGATGTTGTAGGTGCACACTTGCGTTTGTAGTGTAGAGGTTTGGAGTCCTAACTGGGTTTGTTGCTTTAGTAAAATGTTCACCCTCCATATGTGAAATGCCTCTCTCTCTGTAATGCCTCGGTGTTGTTTTATTGCGTCTTTGTACAGTATTGATGTTTTCTATAATTGTGACGTGATAGTAGTTTATTAAGAGGTGGATTAAGTCGTTAAGGTGGATTAAGGTACGTCCCCTCTGAAGGCCCAGGTACCAAATGCACAGCCCGCTACTGGTATATTGTAATGGTGGTATTTTGTAATTGTGGTATATTATAATGGTAAGATTTTTAATGTTTAGGTAGCTAAATAGCAACACATTAGCTTGCTAATGCAAAAGCTATCTGAAAGCCTAGGGTTAGGGGGTATAAACAGTAGTAAACAGTAGCTATGTGGAGAGACCTGGTCCTGCGCTTGGTTCCAATTTGCGTTGGAACAAATAAAGCTGGTTTCAAGGCTCGATTAGTAGAATCCAGTCTGATCAATACTGTAGATGTTTTCTACATCTTTCTCTCAACATACACATACTCTTTTACCTTATTCTCTCTCTCTCTCTCTCTCTCTCTCTCTCTCTCTCTCTCTCTCTCTCTCTCTCTCAGGAGGCAGTGTCATGGTTGTTTTTCCCTGTTGAGGACAGATAGGATAGCTCTATTTATTTAGCCTCGGTGAGATATTACAATAAGCGGGCCACTGCCGGTGATACCTGATCCTCTGAAATATAGCAGACTCCACTCTGGTTTCTCTCATATTGAATTGCTGCTGTTCAGAGCAGGGGCTCATTACACACGCTTTCAGATGCAGATGGTCGACACCGGAGAGAAGGTGGACCAGGACACAACAGCACACACATTGTCAGCCTGCGGCTCGACCCCCTTTTTTTGCTTGTTAAAAAAGATTGACGTTTCTGGGCTTCTGTGTGTCTATACCTATTTCCTTTTTTTACATTGTTGGAGAATCAGGGCGCAACGTGGTGTGGATGCGAGTTTTGTGGGTCTGTGTTAGATGTGCTGCGAGATACGAGGAGGAAAAAGTGCTGCCTGGAGTTTAGCCTGATTTCTTTCACATAAATAGAGCTGAATGTGTTGTGGAAACACTTCCTGTAATCTGATGCCCTAGAGGAGGGTGGAATAGAGGTTGGGGGTTGGAGGGATTGGGGGGGGGGTTTGGAGGGATAAAAGATAAAGCATGGCTGTATCCTGAGGGTAGCTATAGAGTACCTGTCACTCCCTAATCCCCACAATGCATCGTAGACAGCTTTGATCCATGTGTTCAGAAAGGCTAGACCATACACAGCAACACAGACAGTCTGAAAATACAATACCATGAATATTGGTGTAGTTTTCAATTTAAAAGTCATACTATGGTTATTTAAAAGATACCAGACCTCTGAGACACCAGGATTAGCTTTTCTCCCTCGTCTAACAAAGTTTAGTACGGTGTATTAAACTCATCCCACAGGATACAGGAGTATCTGATATTTTTTGTGCACTTTTCTGGCTTCAAGCTTCAGGGTCCCAAAAGGCACAGCACCGTCTGATTAGGCTTTCTGCGCTTTAAAACATTTTACTTCACATTGGAGAAAAGTTATCATGGCGTTCGGCGCTCTCGGTGAGATAAATTTGCACTCTGTCTTTCGCCACATAACTCAGAAAACCTGTTTTTAGATGATCCATTTGATTATCTAGTGGAGATGATCGGTTTTATTTTTTTGCGATCGAAGATTGGGCATTTGCTTTATTGACAGAAGTCACATGTTGCTTTTTAAAAGGAATATAGGTCTTTGGGTAAATAATTTATAATAATAAAGTGCAGTATAACTATTTTGCGTATTTGTTACGTAAACAGCGGTGAAGTAAATAAGGTCATACTAGCAATTTTGTAGCTGGTGTATTTTATATTACCGGTTCTAAAGAATTTAAAGCAATTCTGCCAGTTCTGTTTATATTTCTCAGCCTTTAATATATTATAGCACTAATAAAGTGTAGTCTGACACGATGTTTGGACGGTGGGATTCATGTCACCATCAAAAGGAAACCAAACCCCTGAATGAAACAAGTGTTCCAGGTAAATGACCTTCAGGTCACATCGAACATGTGTATGTGTGTTTGTTTCAGAGTCATGTGAGCTACGTCGTGAATATCAAATAGTAGACGTGGTTTATTTGATCACGTTCTGTTTTTAATTTCCTGATGATTTCTGAATCGGACACATTTACAGTCTATGTTCCTTGGTGTCTTTAAAAAAAATCTTTATTCAGAATAACTGTTATGATTCATTTTTAATCTGTATGTTTGTTCTTTAGTTCTGTAGTCTCTTGTAGTGCTGTAGTGATGAACTTCTGTAAAATATTTTATCTCTCACACAGTGGAAAATTACTGAAATCAGTGTACTCACTTCAGATGATTGTTGTCTGTGGTAAGTGTGTGTGTGTGTGTGTGTGTCTGTTGCATATTGGCTTCATTGCTTGCTTTCATGCCTCAGGACTAGCGAGGTCAGTCATGTTCTTTCAACGCCGCTTTACACGCCACAATCACAACCGGCTTCAGAAACGTGTTCTCTTGTTCCGCAACATTTTTATTCCTCCCTTATTATTAATCTCTTACAAAAAAGAGTTTTTCAAGGCTGTCACAAAAGTTTATCAGGATGTTAGCCTAACAATAACGCTGCTTATGCATTTTCTAAGTACAAATAGTCCAGTCCAGTGCCTAACATATGATTATTTACATATTTGCTATAAAAACAATAGTTTCAGGACACCTCCACTCTTCTGGAAAGATGTTCCTCTAGATTTTAGTGTAAAGTTAGGTACTGATAAAGGTTGAGGTGAGAGCCTGAGGTGCCATCAGCGTTTATCCTAAAGGTGTTGCGGTTGAGGTCAGATCTCTATAGCAGGAGATCTTCCATTTCAGCCCATGTTATGCATACCTTCATGGAGCTGGCTTTGTGCACAGGGGCATTGTCATGCTGTAAACTGTTTTGGGTCTCCTAGTTCAAGTGAAGGGTCAATTTCATGACACTGCATCCAAAGATGTCCTATACAATGCTGTGCCTCCAACAGTTTGGTGAAGAACCACATATGGCTGGAAAATTCGGGTGTCTAAATACCTTTGTGCATATTGGATGCAGCAAGTGCATAAAAAAAAACTTACAAAACAGAGACCACGGTCCTTTAAATCCAATACAACATGCTTTTGTCATAGTAGAACATGCAGACAAGCTCCGTTTTCTACATCACAGCTTCCCCAAATGGAACGGCAGAGAACACAATGGATTTTTCCATTTTAATGGACTGATTTAGGCTTTTTGTGGGACTGTTTATCGATTTTGTCATTTAATATAATTTTGTATCTATTTAAAGATTTGAATTTTATTTGTTCTTATTACTAATGAAACTGTTCTACTGTAACAATTTTCATGCATCAATGATCCGTTACCATGGTTCCCTGGTGGTCTAGTGGTTAGGATGCGGCGCTCGCACCGCTGCGGCCCGGGTTTGGGGAAGGTTGCGTTAGGAAGGGCATCCAGCGTAAAAACATGTGCCAAATCAAACATGCGGATGGTCCGCTGTGGCGACCCCTAACGGGAGAAGCCGAAAGAAAGTTCAATGATCCGTTACCATAGAGACATTGTAATGTGAAAATGTACGTTCTTGCGAGAACAAGGATGATTTCTTCGTCTTGTTAAAAGCTAAGCTTTACTAACGCTTATAATGCCAGCTTGTAAGTTGCATGTCATTTCTTGCTCGCATCCACATACTCCTTCAGACATTACACAAAAAAAAAAAACTTCCGCTGTTCAGTTCGGATCTCTCGATTTAGATTTTGTGCTCGGCTCAGATCCCGCACTGCAGCTCTGATGTCGAAAAAGCTCTTGATCTAATTTATGAGGCGAGGCTTCAGGAAAAAAAAAAAAAGAAAAGAAACAGTCCGCACCTTTTCCATCTTCTCTGAGGCAGACACAGGACGGCCTTATGTGGTCTCCAACAAGATGGAGGCCGGGGTCAGAGCCATTACTGACACAACCAGCATGCAGAAAGGGAGAATTCACTGGAATGGGAAAGGCTTTCAGAGACGGAGTTTTCCACAAACCATTTACGTTAAATGGAAAGACCACTGTTTGGGTTCAGTGCACAGTGAGCGCGCTCGCAGATCTTATTTTAGATAACGTTTTTGTCCGACTTGTGGATAAGAAAATCTGTGTGAGGGTTACATTCATGGTGTTATTTATTTTTGTCACTGTCAGTCCACGTGATGGGGCTCTTGGTCATTCTAGAGAATTAATCTTTTTTTGCTGAATCATTTTATGCCTCAGCAGTTTTCTTTTTAATCTCTCGCACCTAATTAACCAGCATTGGCGCAGACAGACATCAGCTTTTGAATCCCAACTTACCCCGACTTGACGTGTTTGGTCCTCGCATGTGTCCAGCAACATAATAATATACTGTATAGCCAAATAATTGTAGAGAGCATAAGAATATATGTGCTGCTTTTTATACATCTCATTCCATATTTAATCCTCATTTGCTGTTATAAGCTCCACTCTTCTGCGAAGAAGTTCCACAATATTTTGTGTAGATTCATTTAGACACAAGGGTGTTTGTAAAGTCAGGTACTGATGGAGGTGAGGTGAAGGAGGCCTGGGTTGTAGTCAGTCAACATTCTCATTCTTTGTTCAATAGGGTTGGAGTTCTATAGCAAAAGATCTTCCACTCCCATGTAAAGCAGATCTTAATGGAGATGGCTTTGTGCACAGGGGCATCGTCAGGAACAGGTTTGCATCCCCTGGTTCAATTAAAGAGAACATTTGATGCTACGGCATCCAAAGACATCCTACACAACTGTGTGCCTCCAAGAAGAACCACACATGGCTGGAAAAGTCAGATGTTCCAGTACTTTTGTTAATATAGTGTCCCGGTCAGGGAATCAACCCAACGGGAGAAGCCGAAGGAAAGTTTTTAGTGTATAACTAAACTAAAGTTTGACAAGTCGGCCTTGGATTTTTATCCAATAAAATTAACGTAGGTGGGACTGTAGTGTGTTTCTTGGACAATTAAGCAATGGAGGAGCTGCTTTATTATCTGGAATACCTTTCACATCGTTGTTTCTGTACCGTCGTGTATAGCACACCTGGAAATCACGTTTACACCTGCTTAGTAAAATCCAGTTTCTTTTCTTCTCTGTGGATTTTGGTTAGCTTCACTTATCCAGGCTCAGCCTAATGCGTTACTGCGAATCCAAACGAGTCCATAACGATCAGCCCCTCCTTTGACTTGTGTTTTTTTTTTTTTGTTCCACAATCTTGATCAGATCTTCAGTTCAGTTCATTGTTTTTATTATTTATTTATTTATTTATTTATTTTTTATAATAAACTCAAGCACATTAATCACAATTTTTTTATTATTATTAATCAAAGCACGTTTGTATGTAAGCTTAAATGTAAACACTGCTTTTCTTCACTGTTTTTCTCTCTCTCTCTCTCTCTCTCTCTCTCTCTCTCTCTCTCTCTCTCTCTCTCTCTCTCTCTCTCTCTCTGTGTGTTGGGGTTGTTTTGAGTGACTGTGTGTGTTAGTGTTCTGATCATGATTTTGGCATCATCCCACTCTATACCATTTATGCTCCCTCTAAGTGCTCCCTTATCTGTACAGAGGAGCTGGGTTTTTCCCCATGGTGTCTGTTCTGGCCAGTTTTAGAGAGATGTTTATAGTTGGAAGTCCAGGATGTGGGTAACCGGAGTGAACCCCCCCTACCCCCACCCTCCCCAGCCCCCCCACAGAGCCACATCTTTCCTTTCTGCTCGAAGAGAATTGTGAAAGCATCCTCTTTCTGGCTGCAAAAATAAGCAGGCCTTTGAGGGCTAATTCATAGTGCACGAGCGCTCTTCCTCGAGACCCAAAGTTTCCCTTTTAAGGTCAGCAGTGCGTGCACTTCATGCAGGGAGGGAGAGATTAAAAAGAACAGCCTGGTCTCTCAGTGCATGCTTTTAACGTGGACCACAAGCAGGCCTTTTACACTCTTTATCCGGGTTGAAAAATACCAGCTTGCTTGTTATTGCGTGGAAAACATGTTATCGCCATTAGCTTTATTTTGTACAGCAGAGAGCACTTTCTGATGTTTTTATGACCACTAGGCCATGTTCTACGATGATTAACCACCTGGGCTTGTGCTAGTATTTTTTTTTTTATCACAGATCTTTCACAATCATACATTTTTTTATAATTTTACAGTGTTAGTTTCAAATTCTGTCTCGATGGTTTGTATCAAACCTTTAAACGGCTTCTTTATTATCATCATCATAATACTATTAGTGCGTCTGGAAAGTATTCAGTTTTCACTTTTTCCACGTTTTCTTACGTCACAGCTTTATTCCAAAATGGATTAAATTCATTATTTTTCTCGAAATTTTACAAATAAAAGCCCATAATAACAATGTAAAAGAAGTTTGTTTAAAACCTTTGGAAATTTATAAAAAAAAAAAAGGAAAAAAAAAGAAAGAAAATCACATGTACATAAGTTTTCACAGCCGTTGTTCAATACTTTGTTGAAGCTCCTTCAGCACCAGTTACAGCCTCAAGTCTTTTTGAGTTTGATGCTACAAGCTTGACACGTATTTTTGGGCAGTTTCTCCCCTTCTTCTTTACAGAACCTCTCAAGCTCCATCAGGTTGGTTGGGGAACGTCGGTGCACAGCCCTTTTACGATCTCTCCAGAGATGTTCAATCATGTTTGAGTCTGGTCTCTGACTGGGCCACTCGAGGACATTCACAGAGTCCCGTAGCCACTCCTTAATTATTTGGCTGTGCGCTGGGGGGTCGTTGTCCTGCTGGAAGATGAACCGTCGCCCCAGTCTGAGGTCCAGAGAACTTTGGAGCAGGTTTTCATTGCATTCATCTTTCTCTCGACCCTGACTGATCTCCCAGTTCCTGCTGCTGAAAAACAACCCCACAGCATGATGCTGCCACCACCATGTTTCACTATAGGGATAGTATTGGCCTGGTGATAAGCGGTGCCTGGTTTCCTCCAGACATGACGCTTGGCATTCAGACCAAAAAGTATAATCTTTGTTTCTCATGTTATGAGACTGCTTTAGGTGCCTTTTGGCAAACTTTAGGTGCACGGTCATGTGCCTTTTACTGAGAAGTGGCTTCCATCTGGCCACTCTACCATACAAGCCTGATTGGTGGAGTTCTGCAGAGATGGTGGTTCAATATTGTATAACAAACAAATACAATTTTTTTTACCATTTTAAATGATTAAATACGTTGCATTATTTGATATATTTCAACATTTTATTTTTATTTGATTCTGCACTTTTTATTGTTTTTTTATGGTAAATATCTCACAAACTTCAGATGTTGTTTACAGATGAAATTCATTAATTGTCTAAACTTTGTACTGTGCAGTCGAAGCGCTGCTGCGTGTTGATATGTTCAGGTTGTTGAGAGTCTTTTTGATTACAGGAGCAGTGCAGGTCATCGTATTGTTTAATTATTTTTGAGATATCTACAGTAACATTTCTTGTCAACTGTTACCTCCTGATTAGCCGGGTTAACTTTCAGATATTATATCTATCCTTCTTTAATTTCTTGCGCTTGTGTCCTTCGCGTCCTTCGGAGCTAAAAATAAACCGTGCCGAAGTGTCACAAGAGTCGGTGTGGTTTTAGTTTTCCGTCGACCCGACTAGCAACTTGGCAAGCTTTTGTGTTGATGCGTTGCAGTGTTGTTAGACGCCCACGGCAATCCAGATGCTCTTCCTCAGGGTGTGTTAACGTTACTTATACCAGGGTCCGTGTGAATATTGGATTGTGATTTGCTGGTTTGAGGTGTGAGTTTAGAGTTCAATCGGTGTTCTAAATGACTGCGCTGCAACAGTAGCTATAGTCACCTCCAGTTTCATAAAGAATGAGACTGCTATTGTACACATTTCCAAATGACCTTGTGTCGAGTTATAACCTATATGGAAACAAAAATCAATCAACTTTAGTATTCTGTCATGTAGCTCTGCTTCATCACAATCTGTTTCATCACTCTGTATCAAACATAGGTTTTGATTGTATTTTCTTTTTTTCTTTTAATGTCATTTCTTTAAACACGGTATCAGTAGAGCACTAGACTTTGGTGGAACGTTTCTCCTTCGTGTTTACGATATTGAGCAGATCTTTCGACGGGGCCGGTGGTCTGTTGCGTTTGTGTGTGGCTGATCTGTGTTTAGCGGCTTTTCGCCTGGCGTCTGTTCTGTGTGTGTGGTCGGAAGATTTTTCGTGCTGTAAAATTACAGGCCTCGTTAGGAGGCAGTGCACTCTGTACTGGATTAGTCCAATCTGTCAGATTGCTGCTGGGAAAGAATCAGGGGCTACGTATATGCACACACACAGACACACCACAGTGCTCAGGCCTGGCCTTAATCTGGTTTCGTCAGAGCACCGTTAACTGTTTGTAGGCTGAATTAATCCCACAGGTGTTTAATAGAGTTGGAACTCTTTAGCAGGAGATCTTCCACTCCAACCCATGTGAAGCATTTCTTCATGGAGCCTGCTTTGTGCAGGTTTGGGTTGAAAGGAACATTTCATGCTACTGAAAAAAACATCTTGTATAAGAACGGGGGTCGGTTTTCCAGACGAGGAGAAATACGTGAAACGCCAGTCATCTCGAGCTCGCGTGTACACTAGAGAACGTTTTATCTTCCTTATGATGCAACACTTTGAAAAGACACACTGGCTGCTTCTACACCAGTCTCTGAGGGAACCATGTGTCAGACTTTAACTCCCTCACAGATTTATAGCTGATGTGCTTACGAATAGGAGTACGTTGCAGTTTTTGAGGAAACTGTATGGGATATGCAAAATGCAACAGCTTTTATTTATCCTCACGTTAGAGCCACGCATGACAACAATATCCATGGCAACGCTCTCCAATCAGGTCAGAGTGTAGGAGTGTTTAAGGTGTGCGTATGTGTGTGCTGAAGCTTTGCTTCTATTTTTGTGTGCGCGCGTGTGTATTTGAGTCATTCACAGCAACCAGGTATTAGACATCTGTCTGTTTCTGTGCTCAAATATATCTGTTTAGCCAGCTTTTTTTTTTTTTTGCTTTCCTCTGGAAGAGGGAACAGACACGAGGTCTCGAGTTCGGTCTACGTACCGCATTTTGATTCGCAACAGAAAATAATTCAATATGAATTATGCCGATTTTGTTTCTTTTTTTATTTATTATTAAAAGCAGAAAAGTGTAATCATTAAAATATCACAATACTAAATATAATAATTGGTCCAAAGTGCACAATATGTCTAATCTAACATCCAATCCTAACCTGGAAATAAAAGGGATTTTTATTAGGATTTAAGGGCCACCCTGGAGTCGTTTGCACAGATTATAAATAATATGGTACAAGCTTCAGCATCATCTTCAATATAGTAAGGCATGGTGCAGGGTGGCATAGGAGATGGGGCTGGGCACGGTGGGGTGGGGTCGGGGGGTTTGTGTGTGGTTGTTTTCCACTGAGTGCATGAAGGTTTTAAGCAGTTGAGGATTAAAAGTCAAACGTCTTAACTACTTAGCTGTCCCTTCTCGGAAACGTTTTCTATATTTATATATATATATATATATACACACACACATTTCTTTTTATTTATTTTTTTTATTTGATGGTTTGCTTATTATAACTATATGAAACAGGGTATTTAAAGTAAACTTGAAGAAATGCAAAAGCCGCATATTAAGTTTATCTAAAATTTTTATATTTTATAAACGTTATAGTTGCTGCTTGTTGAGTGCATTGGGGATTTGTCCTTGAACAAAGTCACTCATGCTGGGTTTTTTCTTTCTGTAAAAAAAAAAAAAAACAGCATTTGAGTATACAATTTGAATCAATTTGGGTAAATCAACATTTGTATTGTTTTTAATGATAAACGCAGATGGCAAGTTGACGATCATGTTTTTGTTCAGTTGTAAAGATATAAGCATCCAGAATATATAATCACTAAAACTTTGTATAATAATTAAACATTACAACATTACAAACATTGTGAAGAAGCATTTGAACGTAGTAAAGTTGCAGTAAATCACGTTTGAAAACTGAAGTTACTGTTGTAGTGGACAAATGCTATAAACAGAGAATGTAGTGGAGAAACGCAGCACGCTAACAGACTTGATTTAAAAAAGGAAAAAATATGCATTGGTCTACAAATTTGATTGATAGAATGCGCAATCATTCGCTGAAAACGACAACAGTGACTAAAAATGTGATCGTTTACTGCTGCTGTTATTTGGTGTTTTTAGATTTAGTGTTTGTTCGCACCGGTTTAATTGAATCCATCACTGTGTCGTGAGTGAACTGATTGCGCAACCTGATGCTCGCGAGTGGGGACAGAACAGATCCAGTGCGACTTTCCCGAAGTTACACACAATTTACACACTATCACTTCATTAAACTACACCATTTACACACGATGAGGATTATAGAGTTTTTTTGCTTATCGTATTGATGTTTCACCTTCACTCGCGACCGGGAACGCGATTTTATTCCTGCTACCGCTTATCTCACCGTCAAACATCTTACAAGTCAAACAGCCTTGAAGGAAGCAAAACAAATGCAGACGAAGTCGAACAAACAAGCCACCAAAACTAGTTAGAGCTGATGCACCAAAATCACCCCGAATCACATCCGTTCATCAGGAAGATCATGGCTGATTTTACAAACTCATAGATTCTCACACAACCCGAGCCGGGGAAAATGAAGATCCTCCACACTATCACGTATGGAAAACAAAATCCCCCGGTCAGCCAACTAATCTCTCTTCTTTTTCTTTTCAGGATATCTTGGACTTCGCCACCAAAGCCCGTCCTTTTTTTTTTTTTTTTTTTTTTTTTTTTTTTTTTTTTTTAATTCTCCTTCTATTGGATTTAATCACTCCTCTCTGAAGACAGCCATGGAATCGGTAAACACGCCTTTATTTCATACTTCCTGAAGTTCCCATTGTTTGTTGTGTTTTCATTTTTTATTCTTCATGGTAGCCGAGGGCCACGTTGTTGGGATCAGCGCTGGCCTGTCATTAGGGTGTTTTTTTCTTTTCTTTTTTTCTTGCAGACTCTGGTCTTCAAAAATAATCATATTTAGAGCCTTCTTTTGGAGAAAAAAATGAACCCGGTTGTTAACGTATGAATTGCTTTGAACTTGAGTCAGGTTAGCCCTTTGTAGCCGGGGTTAGAAAATGTGTGTGTGTGTGTGTTTATCTGTGCTAGTATGAACATGCAAGTCTAGTGCTCTGGAATGTGTGTGTGTGTGTGTGTGTGTTAGAAGCAGGGCTTAGTGCATGTCCAGACCCTGCCTGTCTGCTCCTGTATGGAGGAATTTATTTTTTCTTTCACTCCCTTTTTAGTTTTGAGCTGCATTTATTTTAAATTGTGTGTGTGTGTGTGTGGTTTGTTTTTGTTTGGTAACGGGGCAGTTGTGTCTCAGTAATAAAGTTTCCCCCTCACTATCATGCCCTTCATGTGATGGCTGCGTCAGAAGGCCCTGGTGGCTCATGCCTACACACACACACACACATACACACACACACACACACACACACACACCCATATGCAGAATTAACTATTGTTTCTCATCCTTCCTCACCTCACAGCAACATCCATGTAGCCTCTTTATCATCGACTAAAATATGTCCGTGTGTAGCACTTCTTCCTCTCCAGTGTTTTTAGACTTCCTGCTAAATGATTTTTTTTTTTTTTTTTTTTTTTTACCTCTGCATGTTTCTATAATTACACACTGCATAGGCAAAAGTTTCTGGACACTTAAGCATAGGATTGGTGTGTGCTGGGAGAATGTTTCACTAGATTTTGTAGGGATTTTTGTTTATTCAGCTACATAGGTGTTAGTAAAGTCAGATTCTGATGTAGGTGACACATTGTTCATGCTCAGTAGGTTTGAAGCCTGAGCTCTATAGCAGGAGATCTTCCACTCCAAATCATGTAAAATAGATCTTCATGGAGCTGGCTTTGTGCACAGGGGCATCGCCATGCTGAAACAGGTTTGGGTCTTCTAGATCACCCAAGGACAAGTTTCATGCTTTCAAATCCCACCACCTGATGCACTACAGGGCCAATGCTCTCTCTTTGCCTCACTGTGGAGGCTCAACGGTTATGGCTAGGGGTTACTGATCAGAAGGTCAGGGGTTCAAGTCCTTGATCAAGGCCAAAACAAATCAGTATGTGACAATTACAGGCTGTATGTGTTTCTGACAGTGGAACGAGAGAAACAGACAAGAATATTAAAATACAGACAAAACCAAACCATCTTCGACATAACCGAAAGTAAGGACAATAATGTTGTTTATTTATTTTTCAACGTGATGTGAGGAGAGAACATCATGTTTTTGGTAGTCTGTAGTTGGGGAAGTGGTTGCTCAGTGGGTCAGATGTGGGATACTGATCAGAAGGTCAGGAGTTCAAATCCCAGCGCCACCAAGCTGTTGCTGCTGCAGGGCATTCTCGAGCAAGGCCCTTAATTCTCTGTGACATTTGAGCTCGATCCTCATCTTCGAGAGGAGGGTAAAGTCCGCAGAAGCCAAATCTGGCGAGTAGGGTGGGTGCGAAAATTAGATAATTTTGTTTCCGCACGTGGTCAGAATATCACCAGTACAGCTCTCGATGTACACAAGAGAATGTCTTTTGGCACACCGCCCTATGAAGGCCGGTGCTACCTGAGACTGTGCGTGCAGCCTTTTGCTGCAATCGGTTACAAAACTACCCTCAAAATTTTTTGATACCACTGCGTATATATAAATATGTTAATTAAACAGGAAGGTTGATTGTAGAGCTGTAGCATTGTGATGACTTTAGACACATTATTGTTTGTTTGGTTGTTTTAAAGGTTTACACGATTTCATCCCGCTAAAATATTCTAATACCTGCATGTCTAGCGGAAAACAATACAAAAATTGCCTCATGCTATTTATTTTTCTCCTTTTCTCAAGTGTCAGTAATTCTCCACCGTTTCTTGTTGCGTGTGAATTCTTGGCTTGGGCTCTGCGGCCATAGGAGCTGCTGCTGTTTACCTCCAAAATCACCTTATCTGGTTACCATCCGTGGAATCCAAGGAGACTGAATACAAAGCTTATTATGCCAGCAGTCCTGTGTGTGTGTGTTTGTGTGTGTTTGTGTGTGTTTGTGTGTGTTTGTGTGTGTGTGTGTGTGTGTGTGTGTGTGTGTGTGTGTGTGTGTGTGTGTGTGTGTGTGTGTGTGTGTGTGTGTGTGTTTCTTCTGCCCAATCTTCACCTCTTCATGTGATGCCAGTCACATGATTTCCAGGCACCCGGTACAGTAAATCAGAATCAGATTTTATTTTTAACCGCTCTAAATCCTGCTCATGGTGATTGGTAGCAGAGCCGCTCACTACCAGAGAAGCCAGCACACCTCTCTCTCTCCCGCTCTTTCTTTCTTTTGCTTTCCTCCTTTTTTTTTTTATTCTCCTTGAAGTCTGTGCACATCCTCTACCAGGATGGATATTATTTGCACTCTTGTCAGTTAGCTCTGCTGTCATTGGTTGCAGGATGAAAGCTAGTCCTCTCTTGTGATCGGCTTCGTTTCAGCACTTCGCCCCTGCTTATTACAAGCATTTCTCTCTCTCTCTCTCTCTCTCTCTCTCTCTCTCTCTCTCTCTCTCTCTCTCTCTCTCTCTCTCTCTCTCTCTTTTTCCCCACCTGGGCCTTTCCCCTGAACAGGATTAGTCTGCAGCACTCCGATCGAGGAAGTGGGCCCTGCCAGTCATATTACATAAGTCTCATAGCTCAGCTCGAGACGACTATAGGGGCTTTGTTCACCGATTCTCCCCTCCCCTACTTCCCCTCCTGGTGGGCCACATGCTAATGCTCCATTCAAAGAGTCTGTGTGCTACCGAACAGGCCCGTCTCTGTGTCAAGAGAGAGCCCGAATACGCGCATCATTACCCTGCAAAATGGCATCTAACTCGCGTCTTTAAGCGCAGACATGTGCACTCGGAGATCGAAGAAAGAGCGGGGGAAAAAAGCACCGCCAGATTTTCTCATGCGTGCAGAAATACGCAGGGCAAAGTAAAGGTTTTTTTTTTGTTGTTTTTTTTTTTTTTTTTTTTTTTGGCTGAGAGTCCTCATGCGTTCAATTATCAGACCAGATGGACATCAGCAGATAATCAGGCTGAAAGCAGCATACTGTTATTGTATTGATTATGAAAAGGTTGGAACAGCACACACACGTGTCTGCAGGGCTGTTTGTCCTACTAAACTAAGGCAAATGGATATTATTTTTTCTGTTCAGCTTTCTATTAATTATGCCTGAGCAACATATCAATATCATGCCCATGAAAGGGCATCCTGAAGAGTTTAATTCCCCTGATACCTCCTTGATCTGCTGTGTCTCGCTCCTGTTATCACTTGAGTTACAGCAGCTATCGTTTTCTCATCTTTTTTTTTTTTTTTGTAAAGCTACTAAGGAAAACACATTTTAAATGATACATTTATGATATATTGGAAGATTGTAGCTTAGTGGTTAAAACTTCGGATTTTGTTCTGAAGGTTATGAGTTTCTAATCCCAAGTTGCCACTCCTGGATGCCTGAACATGGCTCTATACCCTGTAGCTGCTCAGTTGTAAGAATGAGATAAATCTAACTCTGCCTTAAATTTCAAGGTAAAGCTTGTATTTCAGCCGGAGGTACTGTGAATCAACAGAAAATTAATCAACACCTCCTGACCAATCAGAATGGAGAATTCAATAGTGCTGAGATATGTACAATTTGCAGTATGTTCGCAAACCTAAATGTAGCATTTAGATGAATGAATAGATAACAACATGAATAGTTTAGTAGTTCCAACCTTCACATGATTTATAGGTTAATATTAATGCACTCTTTTAAATACCGTATTGTTTCAATGGTAACAGTTCATGCACTTTTATAGCAGTTTTTCCACATCACCTGCATCTAATAACAAATGTATTTTTTATAACTTACACAGTGGTTTTTTATTAACGGATCGAGGCACAAGATGAATTTAACGAACTGGAGAAGAAAACGATCGAATGAGAAATATAACAGAAAAAATATATAAAAAAAAAAAACGCCGCCAGGATTTTACTCCAACAGCTTCGTTATTAGTAGAGACCCAGAATTTATTTTAAAATAAATACGAAAATTGATCCATTCATTAAGTCGACACCCTGTAACTCACCCCTAGTCCTGGATTATCATTAGATTGCATCCCAAAATCCTATTATACGGTCATATTCTGTTTGCATTATCAGGCGCAGGAGGAGAAAAAGGACGAGCGCACCCTCGCTATATCGTTGTGCTGATTAAGTGCAGGAAAGTGTAGCAACAGGGCAGCAGAAACCAGGGACCATTTTGAAACCGAGCTCTTTTTTTTTTTTTTTTTTCCTATAATCAGGCTCTCGCACGTCATTAAAGTTTTGGCAGCGGAGAAGCAGCTCTTAAGATCCTAATCCAAAAGAATGAGATCACTATTCCATTCATCACCATGGCATCCGATTGGCCACGATACAAACATTTTACCGCCACACCGTCCAGAGGTCACCTTCGCCCAACAAATAACAGCACACCAGGCATGGGCTGTACAGTGCAGGAAATCAGGAGGTGTTTAAATCGAAGCTGTGGAGCTTTTCCAGGTGGAGCTCTGGTTTCCTTGTGGAATAATTGATTCATCAGCAACTTCAACTAAAAGCAGCTCTCATTTTTAGAAAACACACTAAACGAAACCCGAAATCTTCGTGCGTGCGTGGTGGTTTATTTTTTTTCTTTTTCCAGTTCCCACGAAATAACAATGAAGTTGTGTGAAGGCAAATTGAAAAGAATGCGATGTCAGAAAAGCGAATCTCATTCTCATGCTCTGTTCAACTCCGTTCGCCCAGCGGTTTGTCCTCCATTCTGCTTTTCCTCCCACACATGTAACGGGAGTGAAGAACTCCTTATCGGCATTATCGTTTCCACGGCGGCCTCGGTGACGGACTGCCGCCGCTTCACCGCATCTTCGGGATCCGCGTCAGTGTGTTTGGTATAACTCACCATAAATTCAGTGATGATTCACAGTGGTGAAGGCAGGTTTTTTTTTTTTTTTTTTGCTTTGTTAGCGATGCACCGCTGATGTGTTCCCCCATTTTGTCATGTTTTGGACACTTCCTGTTGATTATTAGGACTGAAACTGTGAGCCATGCTCTGAAAGCATGCAATGTCAAATCCAAGCAGAGCAACATGAGGAAGAAGAAAACCCTGACACTGCTAATGATGACACCTGTGAGACGTTTACTGGCTACGTTTTATTTTTTTTGTTTAGGTCACATATAAGTGACAATCCTTTGAAACTCCTTTTGTTCAATCATAGAAAGCATTTAGCCAAAATTCATAAAAGTCATATGGCATCTGTAACAGCCAATTTAATATTTAAATTTACTCTATATTTATTATACATATTTATATACTTTTTTTTTTCTTTTTTTTTAAGTGATAAAGGTAAAGTGAAGGTGTATCTTTGTAACAGTTTCACACGCAATGCTGACACTTTTTATATTTATTTTTTGTTTATGTATATTTTTATTGTTATTCTGACTTGATTTCTGTTCGGTTTCTCTGTTAGCCACTGCTACTTATTTGAATATGGTCCTGCTAAAACATGCTCGGGCAGGAGATGGAGAACGTTTTCTTACCTTCATTCTTAGGCTTTAAGGAATAAAAACTTCTGTTAAACATTTAATGTAACACAAAAGGGTATAACAGACATTTATATATATATATATATATATATATATATATATATATATATATATATATATATATTATTTATTTATTAATTTTTTTTTATGATTAAGAACATTTGCACAAACTCATTGGTTTTGTGATGATGTAAGAAGATATTCTCCTTCATTATAGTTTCAAGGAAATGTAATCCAGGACCTTGTTTCTATCAAATCAAAGGTTCAGCTGTGAGGCTATAAAAAGCAGATCGAAGAGATGTTTTTTGGTTTGCAGAGTCTGGCCAGGGTGAAGCGGTTTCTAAAGAAGGCTTATCCCAGAAAGCTTCATATCTAACTTCTGTTTTACGACAGGAATAAGTGACACACATCTCTATCCAATTTTCCTCATAATAACCTCCTTTTTGGAATGGGATTTGTGCTTATTCAGCTTATAGGTGGTGCAGTCAGCATTCCAATTCATCCCAGAGTTGTTAAGTAGGTTTGAGGTCAGTGCTTTCTCAAGAATCTTCCACTCCAACCCATGTAAAGCAGATCTGCATGGAGCTGGCTTTGCGCACAGGGTTTGCATGGTCATGCTGGAACAGGTTTGGTGTCTCCTAGTTCAAGTGAAGAAGAATATTTCATGCTCCAAAGACGTCCGATGGAATTGTGTTCCTTTAACAGTTTGAAGAAGAACCACACATGGCGGGAAAGTTCATGTGTCCCGGTACTTTTATAAATTCTTTGTCAAGACGCATTTTTGTACACAACTTAAAGTACGTTCTACAGAACAAAATTCAGAGCGACAAAAAAGATCTGAGATCTCAGGTCTGTCACTGCTGTAATGATGCACCGCCATGTAACATTTGATGCAATTCGCCGGTCGTTTATTACCGAGGAGGCCGATAAATCGTGAACCTTTTTTTTTGTTGTTGTTGTTTTTTTGTTTTTTTTGTTGTTGGGGGGGGGGTTTTTTGTTCTAAACAAACTTGAAAGAAAAGCCCTCCCGCCTCGACTCACGCCAGACTCTGGTGTTTGTACGCTCCGGGATCATGCGCTCTTCTCTCCGACACACTGATTAAAGAACACGTACAGCTTTAGAGGCATCACATTGTTTTTCGCAGGAGCTCTTTCAGCTCCATGTGCACACAGTAATTGGATTCTTTGTAAACGCGTCGTTTTATCCCCCTCTCCCCACCTCCCCGTTTTTCTGAGAAGCTACAATAGAAGGGACTTATTCTTGTCTTTGCTGTGTGAAATGTCAGATGCTGCAGTTTAAAGGAGATGAACAGCTGCACCGGCATCGTCTGCTGCTGCAGCAAAAACGATCAAATCCATACATATTTATACTCATTTACCTTTTCAAACTATCTTTAAGACTTTTGACTAGCTGATGTAATGGTGTGTGTTTGTGTGTGTGGATTTGTTTTGCTTGTACGGAGAGCTGTGTATCTGCAGCTCTGTGTGTCCTGCTGATCTTTCCACACAAAACTCATCTCCACATCCCGTTCGTTCCCGAGTGACGTTCATTGTTTTTCCGCCGGGCCTTTTCTCTTTCGCTCTCTCTGTCCCATGTTTTCTCTCTCTCTTTTTCTCCCTCCCACTTTTCTGTACCCTGGCTGGGCCTGGATCATGATGACTGCGCTGTTTTTACTGTTGCTGCAGCTGAGATAGTAAATGTAGCGTTTGATCGCAAGGCCAGGAGAGCAAGAACCTGCAAAAAGAGCCTTAAAATCCCCTGACCTCCATTACAGACAACAATGGAGCATCTTGGGAGCGTGAAAATAACGCTCGGGAGTGATCTTTTGAGATCTTGTTGCTTTTTTGCTATTCGGAGGGGGTTGTTCGGAGGGAGAAATGCGTATTTAAAAGAGACGAGTTCTCCCCCTGCCTTGCTGCGTCTCCAGTTTCAAACATCCTCAAAACGCCCTTAGAAACGGCAATAATGTCAGTCGGTGTCTGGTTTCAGGAAACCGTGCACTTAACATATTTTCCAGTAATCCAAATGGCTGTGAAATGGGACCGGGAGTGTGAGACAGGGGGTCTAACCCACTGCGGCCTGGTCAGGCTCAACCCTCCGACACCAAACAGCACCGCGACCTTCGGTATCGAGTGTCCCTTTGCCTGGTGGCAAGCCAATAGCGCTCCTGGGATGTCGTGTCCTTGTTTGCGATCTCATGGCGTGTCCACATACCACACGCTTCTCTCATTAGAGGTGCTGACCTTTTGCTTTCTGCACTAATTCAGCGAGGGGGGATGGGAACTGGCATCAACTCGGACCAGAAGGGCCGTATTTCCAGTATCCTCTTGCCTGTTGAATAAACAAGCGTTCCGTGTGATACTAAACAGGCCACGTCTTTTTTTTTTTCCTCTCTCTCTGTCCTCCGTCAGACATCACGCTAACGACCCGGCCTTGTCCGGCAGTCGCCGACCTTTTTTGACCATCTATTTCATTTATCCGCTGTGAAATTAAACAACTTTTGTTTACGTTCTCTCTCTGGTACCTTTTAAGGTCCAGATACTGCGACAGGTGAACGCACTTTGATCCCAATATCTATTTTATGGAAGCGGAACGATCGCGTGTTTTATGTCGCTGCTGTTCTTTGCTGCTTCTCCTTTTATTTTTTTTCTTGATGCAAATAAAAACTTGAGAATATTTATACGGTTTTGCTTTGCTACTTTCTCATTTTACCCATTTTATATTAACCATATTATTGCAAATTACATGTCCATATTACAAGGCTAATCACTCCCCAGACACCTTAATCAGAGTCTTCCACACACACACACACACACACACACACACACACACACACACACACACACACACACACACACACACACACACACACAGTTTCACCACTACAGTATTAAATCTCTAAGTCTAGTAAAAGCTTTTCAGTGGGTATGAAATCTTTTGTTGTGAAATGTGGACTAGTTTTTTCTTCTTCTCTGGATCCAGGTGACTTTCCATTTCTGAGCTTTTCCCTGCTGGTGGCTTCTAAAGCTTTCAACCGGTGTGCCGGATCTGCACAGAATGGGTTTGAGCTTGTACATTGTTCAGGGAGCTCGTATTTGTATTTTTTTTTGTTTTGTTTTGTGGTGGTGTTTTTTTATTTTTATTTATTTATTTTTTTTATCCTACACGCTCTTGTTTCCCCGTCACTGAAATATTTGCCATTTTTGTTTTCTTTACCTAAACACAATGAGTTGACACTTCTTTGGGGGACATGATTACGGTCAACGGATTGTGCCGATTGTTATGACAGACCTGTCTTTTGTTAGCCGAACTTTTTAAAACGAACAGCTAGCTGCAGTGTTTTTCAGAGAAACCGTTTTCGCAGGTTTTTCATGAAGCCCTCGAGAAAGGGTCTAAATCTTTTGTATATGCTTATTGGTCATCTGCGAATGGAGGAAAAAGTCACAGTACCACCGCGTGTCCGTGTTCCGTGCCAGAGCCGAGCAGCGGCCATCAGCTAGCTAGGAGAACAGACGAGGTGGCAGATGGGGCCTCCTCAGATTTTAACCCTTCCCACGCCACACATGCCCCATCTGTCCACTCGAACAGGCTCAGACCTTCCATTCCACTCCTGTTCCTTCGAGCTGTATTCCCATTTACCACAACAACTCATGAGCTCACGGGGTCTTTGATTGCCTACTGACCATCAGGGAGCATATGTTCGCCTCCAAATGGGGGAAGTTCAGCATCCACTCCTATTTTTCATCACTCTCCCTTTTAAAGATTCTGTAACAGAGTTTAAACAGCATCTCTTGATAATGGTCTGCATCTATCTTGGTCACCTGACCTGTATCTGCCTAAATAGGAAGGCGCCACTTTTTTTTAATATAATTTTTATGCAGCATGGACAAATAAAACACACCTGCTGTGTACACAATTGGTTACTCATTTGAAGCTGGTATATGACTCAGTTGTATGATTGCACCTCTTTCCTTAGACTTCCTTTCAGCCACGGTATAAAAGCTGATCAATCTAAAAACAACAGTACAGATTTTTTCCCCTTTTCTCGAATTAAAATAAAAGCAACATGAAGTCGGATAGCCTCTCAGAGTAGCGCTTATATATAAAGACAACCGGTCCTTCTGGTAGCTTCAAAGAGATTTTAAGTTTTAAGGAATTTTAGGGTCACTTCCACTATTTCCAATGTCTTCGCTGTAAATATCTTCGCTCAGAGTGTGGTTCGGTTTTACAGATGCAGCCAACGCATGATTTGCATTCTCATCATTGTTGTGGCAGTCGTTCATTCTGATGACGAGGCCAAAATCCCAAACTTGACATGAGGTTTACAATAGCGCTGAACCCAGGTTTAAGCCTGCGTGCGGCCGCATTCCCGTCTCAAAACCGCTTTTGTGTTTTCGCTTCATGTTTAGTCTCGTTTCCCCACAAGTCTCCTAAGAATAGGTCAAAGCTGTCATGTTTTTTTTTGGAGACAATGCTTAGTAAGATTTTCTCACCCTCTGGTTTGAGCCATGGTCATCCCTGTGGATCATTAATACCTAAATATCGAGGCCATTTTCCTGACCTCTCTCTTGGTATATTGACCTCTTAATAGTAGCCAGAGAAGGTTTATATCTCCACCACCGTGGCTATTCTTCAGCATGGGTCACAATAAATTTGGGTGCATTTTAAACCCAGCTGTAGTGAGGCTAAAACTGTTTATCCTGTCACTGATTACATCATTTGTGCGAGTGATGATTCACTCGTTTCAGCAGCATGGAAAGACCTGGAGTCTCTCCAGAACCAATGGGTTATGTAGGCCTCAAGTTCAAGGTGTTTCTCTTTTTTGTGCAGCAAAGTTTGCCAAGTATTGGACAGAGTTGAGTGCTGAAAGTGGACCTTGAACGACCATCTGGGATGTTTGTGCATGTACATGGCAGGGTTTTTTTATGCTGAAATTTGACACCTGTCTCTGAAATCCTTTTGGCGGTTGCAGGGGCTTATTTTATCTTATAAGTCAAGCGTACGAGGTTCACCATACATATGAAAACCACAATTTGCTTTGTGTATCAGAGCAGTCGAGATGCGTCGGACTGTACATTATATTTCCGTTTGTCCGAGAGAACACGCACAGCCACAATGACGGGTTCCTGATGTTTTCGAGAGCGCCGTCGGATCCGAGCGTGCTATTTATGTTGCGCTCGCACGTCGCAGCTATACCCTCGGGCCGGTTTGAGCTCTCCGATGCCTTGTTTGTCATTTTTAAGACTCGGCATTCAGATCCTCTCCCACTCTCGTAACCGGCAGCGTGCTTCCAGTCAGGAGTGATTGCGAAGGCAGCGAGCGCTTCTCCCGGCCCTCTGGTCGAGCAACAGAGTGTACAGGAGCTGTAGCAGCCTTCCAGGTATTCACATGTGTCCTGCCTGTGAATGTGTGTGTGTTTCCATTGAGAAGTCACTAATGGTGTTTCTGAATCTCTTCTTCTCTCTGTCTCTCTCTCCCCGGGGTGGGAGCATTATCTTTCCTGACTGTAAGAAGTCCATTATTTACTGAGCACCGAGCCCATCCTAAGACAATGTTCCATTAGATTGCATCAGCCAGATTTATTGCTCTCTCGCTCTCTCTCACTCTCTCCGGTTAGCTGGACTGCAGCATAGTGAGACAGAATGAGACCAGGCCTGTGCACTCAAATAAGAGAGAGATTGGAGGGGTGGTTTGAAGAGGTTGTTCTGAGGCCTGTGGAGAAAAGGATGAGTTGTGGTTCTTGGTATTTGATAAGAAATCCATCTGAGCGATATATTCGACTTCAGCGTTCCGAACGAGGCTTTGCTCTCGATGCTTTCTTTTGCTCCCCTCGGCTGTGAATGTCATAACAATTTAAATATCTCATTTCCTCTTATCACGTGCACTAAAGCAGCTATAAACAATCATCCTCTCACCAGCCTCTATACATTGCCGCTGTTTATCAGGACATTTTCAGCAGTCAGAACCGAAACAATACACATTTCTCATTAATATAAATAATAAATAAGGAACTGTGGTAAGTTAATGAGGTCAGAATTACAAATCAGCATGCTACGCATCTCTCCTTCCTGATCACATTCTACTCCACCACTCAGGGTTATTGGTAGAGTGCATTCAGGGAGCCCCGTCTCATTCGCTCACCTCTTTCTTTAACTCTAAATCCTGTCCTCTTTTCATTTATTTTCGAATGTCAGTTTGGCTCTTATGTCACTCTCTCGCTCGCTCTCTCTCTCTCTCTCATTGCTTCTTCTTTTCACACTTTCCCGTCCACCTTGCTCAATTTCTTTTCCCTTTCATCTCGCATTATATAGCAGCATCTCATTCTGTCTCTGGTGTTCTTTCTTTGTCTCTCGTTCCTTTTTCTACACCCGATTTTTATACATTTTTTCCCCTGAGGGCCATTGAAGCGTCTTTTTTTTTCTTTTCTTCCAGGCGGGTAGCAGTAATGTAGGCTTTTCTTCCTGTGCCAGGGCTCTCGCTGCACTCGACCACAGTGCTGATGAAGCTAAAAGGCCCTGTCCATTAAAAGGCTTTGAGCTCGCATTGTGAATATTTTCACTTCTTCACCGCACACACACACAGATAGAGAGATGATGGTTAGAAAGAGAAAATGAGAATGAGTTAGCGATGTGCCCATCGTGCAGAAACACCCTTCTCACCTTTACCTCTCTCCGTTCCATCCACTGCTGAGCTCAGCCTCGAACACTGCGGGTGAGAGCGCGCCGACCCGTACGTAACGCCGCTCTCGCTCGCTCTTCATGCGCGATGCATTCTTAATGAATAAATGTGCTGATTAAAGCACATCAGCCCCACATCATTACTGCAGGTTACAAAGGTTCGGGAAGATCATGTCTCGTCAGCATAAGGGAGATTTCATCCCCATAGGACGGATCAACAGCCAGCGTCCGCAATGGGAGTAAATTGACCAGAGGGGGAAAAAAACGTTGATGAAGCAAAGCTTGACTTGAATAGCTTTAAGTCAACCTGTGTAACATCTCCGAGACAAATTCCTGTTATCGCTTACTTTATAGCACCTATAAACCTTTGTTGCATTGCCACCACCACCTTCTTCCTCTCTTCTCTATCTATCTCTTTTGTTCTTTTTTAATAGTAGATAATAAAACGTACCTGTTTGTCTCATCCAGAAAAAAAACGCAAAGCATGCAAATCTCATGGGGGAAAAAAGGGACAAAATTATCATTTCTGCATTTAAACCGATTCCCTTCCTGATGTTTTTCTTATTTTTATCGAATCTTCTAATAAAACCGGTTTTGTATTCGAGACACGCATGAATAAAATTCCCCCGGCAGAGAGATAAGTCATTGGAACATGAAACAAATTTAAATTTGTTTCTGAATTCCTAATTCTATTTTCTTCTCCATCTTTCTTTTACCTTTGTCAACGCGAGAAATCTAGAAGCTTGGTCCAAAGAGCTTTCGGAGCTGTTAGTCTCCCTTAGTGTTATTATTATGAGAAGGTATACACGATCTAGTTTCAATTTTTATTTATTTCATTTATATATTTTTTTTATATTCCAATAAATAACGACACGAGGACCCGCCCACAATCTGATGTCGGGGTGAAAGTGAGGTCTGAGTTCTTCTTTATACAGTTCTCAGTAACGGCAGCTGCAATTGCTTTGACCATTTGACCTAAACGTTATCATGGAAGAGCGGTGTGTGTGTGTGTGTGTGTGTGTGTGTGTGTGTGTGTGTGTGTGTGTGTGTGTGTGTGTGTGTGTGTGTGTGTGTGTGTGTGTGTGTGTGTGTGTGTGTGTGTGTGGTTATTGTACTGAATTAGGTGTTCAGGTACAGTGTTTTTTTTTTTTTTTTGTTGTTGTTGTTGTTGTTTGTGTCTTTAATTGCTCTTCTAACCCTTGTGTACCACTGATTGCATTGTTTTGTCCCTGCCTTCTTCCCCTTGTTTCTCTTTTTCTCTGATTTTTTTTTTATTATTTTATTTTTTTTTTGGGGGGGGGCAGAAAAAACATGGTTTTATTTATTTAATCTTCCTCTGAGCATATTTTAAACGCTGCAGTTTATATTACAGCAGAACTGTGCAAGTTATTAATAAATGTGATCTGGTAGTGAAGATATTGCTTGCTCTCTTTCTGTGCCCTTCTCACTCTCGCACTCTATCTCTATCCATCTCTCCGGCGCTGTTTACAGTAATCGGCCCAGGCTGCACCACTCACCATTTGCAGTTACCTTGGCAACGGCCTAGCGGACTACATGCATAGTGCGCGAGGCGCAGGAGCAAACAGCGGTGCGCTACGTGACGGGGGGATGAGATGAGCTGGATCTGCTGTTCACCTGCCCCTGCTGAGAGAGACACACACACACACACACACACACACACTGTTACATATGCAGAGGTACAGCTCGTCTCCCCTGAGCCAAGCTCAGATAATCTGCTTAAGCTCCCAGTCGAATGGGTTCGCACCTGTTTCTCAGCCACAGCCCACTGACTAATACATCACAGAGAGGGAAGTGCGATAACGTGTGGCCTGGCCAATCGTGAAAAGAGTGAGAGGAAAAAAAGATGGCACGCAGAGAAATACGATTTTTTGTTCTGCCACCTTCTCGTCTGGAAAAGTCCGGGAAAACGAAGGTGGAGAAAATGTCAGCGTGTTCTAGCGGTTTCATGGGTCAGAGCCAATCACGAAGCCTTGATTTAATGCTATCAACATCAATGCCTTTTCGTATTTTTACGGCCTCGAATCGACTCGAAATGGCCTGCTCCTGTCGGACTTGGATTTTATATCAATATATAATATATGAAGACAAGTTTGTGGACACTTGAGCATAGATTGGTTTATGCTTTTTGTACATAAATTTCTACATTTAGTCCCCATTTGCTGTTATAATAACTGCCACTCTTCTGGGAAGATGTTCCACTTGGTTTTGGAGGGTGCTTGTGTGCTCATTCAGCCACACGGTACTGATGTTTTGACCGTGCTTTAAAGCTGAAGATCTTCCACTCCAACCCATGTAAAGCATATGTTAATGGAGCTGGCTTTGTGCACTGGGTTATTGTCATGCTGGAACAGGTCTGGGTCTCCTAAAGTAAATTAGAAAATGTAATGCTACCACATCCAGAGACGTCCTATTCAGATGCAAGCCTCCAACTGTATGGGAACAGAAGCACATATGGCTAAGAATGTAAGGTGTCCTAATACTTTTTTCCAATTGGTAAATAAATGTAGCTTAAGACTTTAACCGGCTCTGCGACGTAAAACGAAACACCTCCCCGTTTCCAAAATAAGATAAATAATCACATTTGGTCACCTGGCGTAAGGACACTAGCATTATAAGCGCTTCCTGTTAGTTTCTGCGGTGACTCTTGTCCTTTCCCTGACACCGTGGTGCAGAAACGTGTGGGCTGAACGAGAAGAGCTCAGCTGAAGTGGTCATTTGTCTAATCCCACGACTCTCAAGTGAGAATTGGTGAATGAAAGGCTCTGTGTTCTCGATACAGGGATTTCCACCTCCTTTAGCAGAGCGCTCACTGTTTTTTTTGTCCCCCCCCCCAGAGATCTGACCATGAGCATGTCCTGAGACCTTCAGCCCTTTCACACATGCAGCATTGCAAGAAAGGGAAAGTACCTCAGATTCCAGCAAACTAATCAGCAACTCGCCAGAACAAAAAAAACGCAACACTGTTTTAAGAGGAAATATTAACACGCTGAAACCCGGATCAGACAGGTCAAACAGGGACATAAACCGCATTGATTATAACATGTCGCTTATATTGTAATGTCAGGTTTTTTTTTTAAAGCCTCTATGATCCAGTAAAGTTGCAGCGACTGGACACACTTCAAGTCGTGATGTTTGTGTTTGAGTCCATCCATGGCCTGCATTATTTCTGGCTCCTCCCACTTTTTGGCTCTTTAATAGGCATTCATATCTTGCCATCTTTGGTAATAACTTTCTGTAGTCGGAATCCGCCTTTCCGAATGTAGCTTCTGGTCATGGCATCATTCACGTTTACGGGGCAGGTGTCATTTGCGTGTCGAATTTACAATGAGGCGAATGGGTCACTTTTTTTGCAGCAAACTGAAGACCGGCTACAGGGAGAAGCCAGCGGCGAAAAGGCTGTTAAACGTCACCGCTGGAGATTCGGGCACTGTTTTCTGCACTTCCTCCTCCGTGGCGCATTTCACACTCGGCAGTAACGTGAGCCTGAATAAATTGTCACACTCGCACAGATTAGCCGGCCAGGATGTTATTCCGTGCCGCTTGAAATGCCAGTCACACGCACACACTGTGCACTTTTTCTGCTTTCCACCACGTCGTCCTCGCCCAGCAGGCAGCATCTCAGCCACGGCTCTGCTTAAGCTCCGACGCCCGGACGGACAGACGGATGAAACAGAAGATACAGAAAGGCCTGATTTTTACAAGAGGCTCCATAAGTCGGCCGCCTCCCACTTTTACCGCATTTCTGTCTTTTTATGCATCACTTTGTTGTTTCTCATTTGCTATCGTTTACGGTGTTGTGTCAATTTTTCGCCTTAATTCGATTAAAAATAGTTTTTTTTTTTTTTTAAGCACGTATTCGCGTCATTTCAGAAATCTAGTCCCTGCAACGATTACGACACATTTCCATAGCAACCACTCACCATAAGGGTTGCGGTTCCTCTACCCTTCCTACCTGTGTTGAGCATTTCAGATTTAATACATAACTGCTTTGAATATGATCAGTTTATATAATGAGCTTTTAATTATTTATTTCTCTTTCTGTTTGCTTAGTGTGGCTTGATGATCCCTCAAGGGGAGGAGGGGATTGTGGGAGCAGGTGGGGCTGAAAAGGGTAGGGCAGGGGTAGGGCCGAGCACTGACAGAGGGCAGCGAGGCACAGCTCAGTCCGAATCTGCTTAATATAGATCAGCTTTAGAGGGATGATGTCATGGGCCGGTGGAGGAGGAGCGATTGAAAGGTGAAGAGGAAATCGTGTTGTCAGTGTGAATGCTGGATTGTGATTGGCTGGAAGGAGTTCAGGTGTGAATTTAGAGCATTGAGCGACTATGCTGCTTATAAACACCTGTAACCATAGTAACAACCAGTTCCTGTTCCATCCAGAATTAGACAGCTATTGTACATGCTTCCTAATGGTCTTACTGACTTCCATGGAGGAGTTTAGCGTGTGGTGGAACTCCTCAATCTTCATTTGCTCTTTTAAGAACCTCCACTGTTCTGGGAATATGTTCCACTAGATTTTGTGGCGATTCAGCTGCAAGGGTGTTAAAGTGAGGTACTGATGTATGTGAGGAGGCCTAAGTTGCAGCCAGCATTCACATTCATCCCAGAGGTGTTCTCTGTAGCAGGAGATCTTCTACTCCAACCCATGTAAAGCAGATCTTCATGGAGCTGGCTTTGTGCACAAGGGGCATTGTCATGCTGGCACAGGTTTGGGTCTGCTTGTGTATAATAGATGCAATAATAGATAATTTTTCAGTGTTATTAAACAGAAATGCGAGGAAACGTGAGTGTGTGATTTGCATATTTCAAGAAACATCTGGATTAGAGTGTAGGAGCTTTTTTGTCATTTTAGAAGTGCCACATGGAGTAATTTCATTCATGTGTAAAAAAAGTGTAAAAAGTTAACGTACGATTTGGTGTGTGTGTGTGTAAAAACATGATCAGAGCGGTTGGTGGGTGTGTAGAGCAGCAGGCAGGCGGGTGTTGGGTGATACCAACAGGAGTGGAGCGGGTGGAGAAGAACAGGGAGTGTCGCAGTCATGTAGAGCAGCTGTTGCCGTGGCAGGTGTCTGCTCTTCTCTGCCCCGCTTCGGGTTTCATGCCCCTGCAAGTGTTCACGTGAGAGCATTCCCCCACAAGGAAATGAGAAAAGGGGGGGGACAAAAAGGGAGAGAAAACAGCAGCCATTACAAGTTCCTTCTGGCCCCACTAAGCTTCTTTTTTTATGTCTTCTTCAGCTGCGCTCTCCGAGTTTGTTTTATCTCAGGCTTTAATGTCTCTGAACTGAAACTCGAGGTGGTGAATGTGTCCACACGCTCAGCGCTTTGCACTTCCAGTCCCTATTTTTCTGCCTCAGGCGTCGCCTCAGCTGCTGCTGACACCCTACTCCTCTGCTGCAAGCTAATTTAAGGC
Source organism: Silurus aristotelis (assembly GCF_946808225.1). Lineage (NCBI taxonomy): Eukaryota > Metazoa > Chordata > Actinopteri > Siluriformes > Siluridae > Silurus > Silurus aristotelis. Next base: position 1,397,930 of record NC_139582.1, on the reverse strand, counting down.
TCTGGCAAGGCCCTGGTAGCTCGGTGTGTGTGTGTGTGTGTGCTTGAGTGAGGGTAGAGTGTGCGTGTGTGTTTTCAGTGACTCCTGTCTGGTTTTGTATTTTTATTTTTTTTTTGTATGTGTTGAAAATTGTCTTAACAACACCTGATACGTATTAAGTTCCCAAGACAACCCTGGTGCTAACGCTACCCTTTGCAAACTTTGCTTTTAAGTAAACATAAAAACTTAAAATTCAGCTCACTTGTTTTAACACCACACCGGATTCAAACATGTAACCTGGACTTTCCATCCTCTCCATAGGAAAAAAATCTGCAGAGCTTATCCGGGAACCTTTTCCAGGTCTTCACAAGTGACGTCAAACCAACATGGCTGCCCACAGCATCAGCAAAAAAGTAGCACTGCTTCAGTGTGCAAATCATGTTTATTCCTATACTCATGCAGCATGCAACATCCGTAATTCCGGTTTACGACTCGTAATTTAAAAGCGTTTGTTTCTATATTGGGGTTTTACTGGCACATTTTTGTCATTTCAAAGGAGACTGAAAAGAGCTGAAGAGACCGTGTGTGTGTGTGCGCGTGTGTGCGCGTGTGTGCGCGTGTGTGCGCGTGTGTGTGTGTGTGCGCGTGGGGCGTGTTCATTATTCTTTACAGTATAGAGGAAAAGTGACTCATATGTGATCGCTGCTATAGTCATCACCTGTATTTATTTCTCTAATAACCAGGACTGAACTCCTGACCTGCTCTTACTGTTCCTTATGGACTTTTGGTCCAGGATCAGAACCCAGCGCAGTCTGTGAAGGTCTTAATCCCGCTGGTCCTACTCTATAATCTTACACGAGCTTTTCATCTCAATAATCATTTACTATACTAATATTACTACTAATAATGCTACTATTACTACTGGTACTCTTTCATTTTGTTATTACTAATACTGAACTACTGCCATTACTACTAAAATCACCACTACTAGTGCTGAAAAAGCTGCCAGTACTGTAACTAGCACAGTTAGTACTACAACAACGTCTATTAATACTATTCTGTTCACTGAGGATTTGTCATGTCGATGTGCCCCCGCTGATGTTTCGATGCATTGTGGGGATTTTTTATTTATTTTTATATTTACCTCTCTGTATTTAAAATGCTCATGAGCTCCGATTGATTTGTTGATTTTATATATTTATTTATTTTAGGAACATGACGTTATTGAAAGGTTTTAACGAATTCCACGACATCCAATCAGATCACACACACAGAATCCGAAACAGATCGAACTCCGGTTTAACAAACACCGCAGCTCGGGTCACTACCGGCAGTGTTTTCACCTCCCCTCCTGCAAAATACAGCAGTGAGAGGGCTTCTCTCTCTCTCTCTGTGTGTCTCTCTGTCTGTCTCTCTGTCTGTCTCTCTCTCTCTCACACACACACACGCCTCTCTAATAAAAGTATATTTTATATTATAGACCCTTTTATGTATAATATGAATGGTTTCTAGGCAACCACAGCATAGGTTCGAGTTGTCACGTGCCAAATTGACGTGCCCGGTGCGCCACGTGCGATGAGATTACAAGTAAGCATGTAACAATAAAACCACGCTGATGCAGAAAAATGTTGTTGTGCTGGTCGCTCTGTAATCTCTGCCTAGACCTGCTGCAGTGTACAGTGCATACAGGATGGAGTGTGTGTGTGTGTGTGTGTGTGTGTGTATGTGTGTGTGTGTGTGTGTGTGGCTGGAGGTACACGGATGTGTTCGAGACGAAAAGGGACAAGGCTCAAGGCCTGCCAAGATGCGCGCACACACAAACACACACGTACACACACTCACCTGCAGTGTGGCTTGTGTTGGTTGCCTAGCAACATGCCTGAGTGTGACCAGGTTTGAGCAGCTCTCGACTTTATCTTTAAAAATAAAACCAGAGAGAGGAAATAATAAGGATGAAAATGAAACGTTTGTGTTATAACGAACATTAATTTCTGTTATCAATGTCATGGACATGTAGGGTTTTTTTCTGTTTGTTTTTTTGTTTTTTTTCTTTCTCTCACCACCCACACACGTGATCACGTGCACGCCTCGTCACGTGAGAGTCTGAGGGGAAACAAAGGCGCACACACAGGAAGAAAGTGGGGAAAGAAAAAAAAAAAACGGAAAAGTAATGGCCTGTACGATCAGGCCCAGATGCGGGAAGCCGCAAAGGCTGAAGCAAAGGAGACAACACAAGAAAGGAAAATAGGAGTGCTAGAGAGAGAGAAGGATGGAGGGCGGGGGTTAGTGTAGAGGGAGGGGGGCAACAGGGGGGGGAGGGTAGGAGGCAGCGGCGATGACGGTAGCTGGAATGAAAAGGCTTTGTGTGCTTAATAACAGTCCTGGCTCGGAGCCAAGGACTCAGGGAGGGTGGGATTAGCCTGAACAATCAGGACCGCAGGATCAAAACAAGGAGGCAGGAACGGCGAGGTCACACAGCTACCATCTGCGCTGCTGCAGTGAGGGGGAGGGGAAAAAGAGAGAGAGGGGGATGGATAAAGAGAGAGAGTGAGTGAGAGGGAGGGCCCAGCCTTACACAGGCTGCAATAGCGTGCTCTGTTTAACCTACACCCTGCCACACGGCTAATCGTCAGCTCTCAGACTACAAGACGATGAGGCATAGAAACCTTTCAGACATCATCAATTTATATCATCGGGCGCAAGAAAATATATAAACATACAATTATAAAACCGCAGCTTTTAAAGACGTCTTTCTTATTCCAAATTTCCAGAAATTATTTTTGTTATAAGGGAAATAAAACTGATGCAGCACAACGTTATCGAAGCTTTTTATTGGTTGTTACTATCGCATGTCTATCCGATTGATGTTGCTCACGTTTACATAGAGACGTGTAGAGGAGGGGATACAGGACTAATCCCGAATCTCCTGGATAAACAGGATGTTGATTGACAGTTCAGGTGCGCACGGGTAATTAACAAAGCAATGGCGCTACCTAGTTTCTCGTACTATAAAGGCTTTCGATTCGCTCCGAGTCACCGCCGATTCCACAACGCACATCTGCCTGGTTATTACATTTCGCCTAGTTTATTGGGGATTTTTAATTTGCATAGATGTGTGTGTGTGTGTGTGTGTGTGTGTGTGTGTGTGTGTGTGTGTGTGTGTGTGTGTGTGTGTGTGTGTGTGTGTGTGTGTGTGTGTGTATTTTTAATAAAAACCCACGTGCGTTTCCCCCATCGCCGGCCCCTCAGTCACACTCATCTGTGTGCTGCGGCTGTTGCTTTTGTGGGTGTGATGTGTACCGGCTCTTTTATGCTCCAGCTGAATAGCTGACAGAAACCCAGTGGCCTTCAGAGCTGCACACACAGGACACTCAGGTTTTCTCTCCTTTTACTTCCTCACTCCTCTTTTTTCCTCCCGCCATCCTTTTCCCATCGGAGTTCTATGAAAGTGGAGAAACTGCACTTCATACTTTTCCCCTGCCATATCTTTTCTGTCTCTTCTATTATTTCTTGCATCCTGCTCCCTTTTTTTTTTCCTCCTCTCCTGTCTCTCTTTTGTGGATTGTGATTGGCTGGAAGTTCAGGTGTGAATAGGGGAGATATGTTTGTGTGGTTAATTTGTATATAAAAGCTTCATACGAATATGTAGTTCGGGCCCCAGCTTTCTTTTTTTGTTGTTGATGCCTCGTGTCAGTGTGTTTTGTCTGCGTTTTGTTTGTCTGTGTGTATGCGCTGCTGTTAACGGGATGGGAGTGGCAGAGAGACTCGTCTCGACTCCGCTTTAGGCTTCTGCCCGGTGATGATGTCATGTGTAACGTTATCCATCCTCCTTCATGAGCTCCTGTGCATTAGCGAGCTGCAGTCTGGCCTGCTGTCTCTGCCATCAATAATTCACAGCGTCTCTTTAGAGTTTGCACGCTTGCGTGCAAACTCTACACACACACACAGTCTCCCCCATGGAAAGCTTGTAAAGCAAAAGCCAGTCATTAGGTTGTCTGTTATTTGTGTCCGTTCTGCTGCTTCTCGCTCGTCCACGCAGCAGGATTGGGATTACATTAAACTAATTCAGCAGAGCGGCTCTTCAGACCCGAGAAACCCGTGCAGTCGCTCGTCCTTATTAAGCGGCTGCAGTATCGACCTCATGTAATACGAGCTTTCTTGTGTCTTGGGAGAGAAAAGGGGTGGGGCAGACGTCCTGCTCCTTTCTGAATATTTCTCTGCTCTAGCATCATCCTGTTTTGTTTTGCACTTTGCACCAGCATCGATTATCATCACCTCCGGTAAACCGTGTCCTGCCGCAAAGGCATCGTCATGTCTCTGACCCAGGACGCGTCAGTGTCCGACTTTAAACATGACTATTATGCTGCAAATCTTTCATACACGGTTAAAAAATATAATATACACTATGTGGACAAACGCTTTTGTTTACATATGATTAGATGGTATAGCAACCCATTCCACATTGTTATAACCTACACTCTTCTGGGAAGATGTCTCACAAAATTTTGAGCGTGTTAGTAACATCAGGTAGTGATTTAGGTGAGGTGAGGAGGCCTGGGGTGCAGCCAGCATTCACATTCTCCCCAAAGGTGTTTAATTGGAGTAGGAGATCTTCCAATCCACCCATGTAAAGCAGATCTTCATGGAGCTGGATTTGTGTCATGCTGGAACAGGTTTGGGTCTCCTAGTTCAAGTGAAGGGCAAATTTCATGCTCCTGCTTCCAAAGACGTCCAATACAATTGTGTGCCGCCAGAACAGTTTGGGGAAAAAACACACAAGGCTGGAAAAGTCTGTGTGTCCCAATACTTTTTTCCCGTATAGTGCAAGTCAGAAATACAAATATTTGAGTTTGGATCGTTTACAGATAACTTTGGACTAACTGCAGTCTCCCTCACGCTGAGGCAGATTTTTGTTATTTATTTTCTATTTTCTTCACTGCCATTTTTCTCCAGAACTTTGAGAAATCGACTAGACGGCAAGATCTCAGCAGACGGCCGTATGTATTACTGTTTGATTCGACTCTGCTTCAGAACTTCATTACTGCAGCATTTGTCGCATTTGAGGTGCGCGCTTTAAAACTGTTTTCCAACAAATTGTGATTATCTCTTTAGCTGCTCCACTTTTCCATAACTCTGCCCTGTGTGTGTGTGTGTGTGTGTGTGTGTGTGTGTGTGTGTGTGTGTGTGTGTGTGTGTGTGTGTGTGTGTGTGTGTGTGTGTGTGTGTGTGTGTGTGTGTGTGTGTGTGAGGGGGAGAGAGAGAGAGTGAGTGAGATAAGCACGCATGCTCAGTCCAGCTTTTGGCGCCATTCGTGGTGACACAGCACAAACCAAAGAGTACAGAGAGAAGGGAGCTCCTTCGCACCAGAGAACTGAATGTGGGCTAATGTGGCCTTAAACATGCTAGGCTAATCGCTCTCCTCTGCGCCGTAGCATTAATAACGTGATTTGGCTGAAACACTCGCTTTAAACGCTCTATTTTTCAAGCCATCGATAACGGCACCGTCGCGCTGCTGCTCGATCACTCAGGGTTTGTTTAGCGCTCTCCACATGTCTGATCAATGCAGTCTATTTTTCTTTTTTTTTCGCTTTCACCATCCCTCCTTTTCCCATCCTCATTCCTTTAACTGTGCTCCGGGTGTAAACTGAGCGGCGGCAGACGTCACTCGCCTTTTCAGGAACACATTCGAACCGACCTGTAGTTTTTCCCCTTCAGCCGAAAACCGACAGTAAATATTCCTTTAGCGTCACTCGTATTGTTTTTCTACCTTTCTGTTTCTGTCCAAGTTCTTTCACAACCTCCACACCGCTGTACCTCTCTATTGTATCGGATAGGAAAAAAAGAGGGGGAGGGGCGAGAGCTTGATTAGGAAACCAGACCCGGGTCTCGCCTTCTTCAAAAGGAAGTTTGAAGACCTCCACAGAGGATATTGATTAAAGGCAGCACACACAAACATCTCGCTGCACACCGAGCTCTTCAGGCTTTCCTGTTATTGCAAGTCTGGGGCTCGGGCTTGTCCAAGCGTTACTCTGCATTTTATCTGGCTTTGTGCTTTGAATTGTTTGAAGCATTCGTTAAAATCAGACTACTGTGTAGTAGTCTAACGTAACACCTTATTGTTTTTTTCATGTAATCCCACGTTCGCGTTACACGTGACTTCGAAGGCAGTATCGCTTATTAATATCCTTCCTTGTAGCTTCGCGTCCCTCCAGCGTGTTTTTGTCCGAGCCGAGCCATGGTGTTTTGCTCGTGTTAATGAGCGGCCTAGCTTCTTTCCTTTCACTCCTTTCAGACAAAATCCCTCGCATGAGATTTCTTCCTGCAGAGCGTACGTGCGCCTGTGTCGTCGCTGGGGTGAACGAGGACGTGGAGGCGGAGTCTTCTCTGTTTCTCCTTTCCGTAGCTGAAATGCAGCACTGATATGAGATTTGGTTGGGGTGTGTGTGTGTGTGTGTGTGTGTGTGTGTGTGTGTGTGTGTGTGTGTGTGTGTGTGTGTGTGTGTGTGTGTGTGTGTGTGTGTGTGTGTGTGTGTGTGTGTGTGTAGGGGGGATGGGGGTTGTACTCCGTCAATCAGGAGATGATCACTTTCCTGGTATGACCCTTCTTTTCTCATTCTGTCTGTCTTTCTCTCCCTTTCGTCTCCCATTCCTATTTCTCACGCATACAGGAGTAAAGTCAACACTTGGCTATGTGGAAGCAGGAGCCTGTCTGTCAGTTGCTTCGACTCCTGTTCTGCCTTTTTTTTTTTCTTTTTTTTTTTTTGCATGTCCACTTTGGGTTTTTTGGGGTTTTTTTGCACACTCGCAGGAGGGAGATTGCTCACAGACTTGTTGGCTTTGCTTAAAAGTCTCAAAATGAGGACAACTTGAAGGCCCAGTACCTTCTCTTTCTTTCACGATGCAAGCTTTAGGGGATGTACGTCAGCACATCCTTCGATCCCGCCCCTACATCCCCCCACCCCCCTAGGGTCCCTCTTCATAAAGGAGACTTCAGAATCTGTGTGTGTGTGTGTGTGTGTGTGTGTGTGTGTGTGTGTGTGTGTGTGTGTTTGTGGCTGCTCTGCTCTCTACATGCATTAAAGATAGCATGCAGGAGGCTTAGGTTTCTTTTCACTCGCTTTTGTCCTCCAATGAAAAAAGCACAAGGCTGCACTGGGCTTTTCCTAATCCTCTGTAGGTGCTGCCTGTAAACGAGTCTGGTTTTGCAGGATCTCTCCTTCTTTTATTGCCGTTCATGCGTTTATTTATTTTATTTATTATTTTGGGTTTTTAGTGTTGTGTACACTCTTCCCATCACTGCTCTACAGCCCACCTTTCAATATCAAAAGGCAGCTCATCTGGCGTCTGGTTTGCGCTTCCCCAATAATAAATGACTTCTGTTTGTGTAAAGCCAAGAGCAAAGCTCCTCAGTGTCCTACAGTATTACCTGCATACACACGTGAACGTGGAAAAGCAAGCTGGTGGACGTTTCCATTGTTCATGTACACTTGGTGCATGTATAGTTATGTTCTATAGATATAGTTGTTTTTTTATGGTCATGTGATTGGTAATGTTGGAATTTGTGTGAGTGTGGGATTGGGAATGTTGATGTGTAAAAGGGAATGTCAGTGTGTGTGAATAGGAATGTTGGTGTAATATTGGGAATGTTGGTGTGTGATTGGGAATGTCGATGTGTAATTGGGGATGTTGTTGTGTCATTTGCAATGTCAGTGTGTGGCATTGGCAATGTTGCTCTTGGATTTGGAATATCAGCGTGGGTTTGGGAATGTCGGAATACTTGTTTTTTTGTGTTAAGATATATACTGGATTTTTGATGTGAAATGTTGGAATTTAAGCATGTATGGCCTTATTTTGGCCTCGGAGTTTTGGAATTTGAGGGTGTATGCTGTATTTTGAACAGAGAATGTTTGAATTTAATGGTGTAGTTTGGATTTTTGGTGTGGAATATTGAAATATGATGTATGCTAGATTTTCTACAGGTAATTTGGAATTTGAGTGTGTATGCTGGATTGTGGCCCTGGAATGTTGAAATATGATGTATGCTGGATTTTGGATGGCAAATGTTGGAATTTGAGGTATATGCTGTATTTTAATGTTTAAAGTACATTTATTGTTCTTTGTTAACGGAGAACATCACCATGTTTATGTACTGAAGTTTGATGGATGTTGGAGCTGGAGGGTTTTTGATGGAGAAGGTGGTGGAGGCGGTTATTGGTTTATGTTCGTGTCATTGGTGATAAAAGGTGGTGTTTTGATGGTCTGTATATTTTTAGTAGAGAGTGTTAAACATTAGTGTTTGTTGGACAGGCTTGTGTTTTACGTTGTTACAAGTTTCTGGTTCTAGTACTACTTCTCGATTAAGGTGGGTATATTTAAAAAAAAAAAAAAAAAAAGTGAATCAAAGGTGGAAAAATAATTTTCCAATCGTTCCTTCTTTTTGTGAAATAAAAAAATCGGCTACTTCTGCGTTCAGCATGTAAACACAGCCATGTTTCAGATGTTATGTAATTTTTTTTTTTTGTTTGGGTTTTTTTTTTTGTGCGCTTGATTGTTCAATTACTCAGTACGTGTGTGTGTGTGTGTGTGTGTGTGTGTGTGTGTGTGTAATTGGTTCCAGAGCAGGCAGACCCCTGCACTCTCTGTGCACACATGGTTGAAGATCTGCATATGAATGAGGCCTTCTGCTTGGAGAAAAGCAGGTTCTGGCTCTGTCTTTGTTTCCCCCAGAACAGGCTGAGGCCCCACACCCCTTCTTCTGTTATGCAATCCTCCTCTACTGGGAATCTGTGTGTATGAGAGTGTGTGTGAGTGAAAGAAAGAGCGCACTAAAACGGGCCCCTCGTGTACAGGGGGAAGGCCGCTGCGGGGCCCGAGAGGGCAGACGTTATCGTCGAACTGTGGGATACGGCCGGTAGAGTCAAGCTGCACTGACCTAATTTTGGAAGTGTTAGCAAGCATGTTGCTGTGTGTGTCTGCTCATGGCTACAGCTTTAATGACTAAGGAGCATCTCGTCTTATTCCGCTTCATCCGGCCTCATTTGTAAACAGTCGCCTTTCACGAGAACGAAAGGGAAAAAACGACTACGTAGAGCCTGAGCCACGAGGGTCGTCTCGCAAAAGAGCTCAAAATGGAAGCTTTGTGTTAACAGCAGAAGAGCGAACTGTTCCACACACTCGCACATGAGGATCAGCTTCCCCTATGTTCCTCCCCAGGCTCAATGCTGCCCTTGTGCTCAGAGCTGATAGGCTTCCTCTGATCCCATGACCCTCTGGTTCCTGTTGCAAGGCCTGAGGTCTGGCATTTTGTTCCTGGAAACACTGTTCAGTTGTGTAAAGCCACGAGTTCACTCTTCCTCTGACTTTACAGCTCATTCCTCCTCATTGCTGCAGGCACATCTCCAGCTTGTACCTCTTGGTCCGTTTTTTGTTCTCAGCTTCATTTTTTGAGGAATTGGCATCAGCGGTGATGCTCATAAGTTAAAGGCTTCAGTTTTTGGAATGAAGATGTGGGAAAGTTGTTCTGCGATATACTAGCTCTTTCTGCTTGGGTTGAAAATATTTATTGTTAATTTTGCAAAAGAAATTTCTTCTAGCAGTAAACCATCAATAGGAAATTCCACATAGAGGGGGGTGGGGGCGGGTTTAAAGAATAAATTATAAATCTGCTACTGCAAGTCTTGCCAGCATGTGCAGACATCCTGCACACACGTTCCTCAGGTATTTGCCAAACCTCAACCATAAACTATATGGACAAAAATATTGGGACACTCTAATTTTCCAGCCAAATGTGGTTTCTTCCCACTGGAAAACCAGCTATAGAGACCTGACATTAAATCTATTGA
>NC_139582.1:1375609-1385609 GCF_946808225.1 Silurus aristotelis | reverse complement strand
TCCTCCATCCTCTACCACTGCACCACTGACCTCGTTCATCCTCTACCACTGCACCACTGACCTCCTCCATCCTCTACCACTGCACCACTGACCTCCTCCATCCTCTACCACTGCACCACTGACCTCGTTCATCCTCTACCACTGCAATACTGAACTCCTCCATCCTCTACCACTGCAATACTGAACTCCTCCATCCTCTACCACTGCACCACTCAACCCTCCATCCTCTACCACTGCACCACTGACCTCGTTCATCCTCTACCACTGCACCACTGACCTCCTCCATCCTCTACCACTGCACCACTGACCTCCTCCATCCTCTACCACTGCACCACTGACCTCGTTCATCCTCTACCACTGCAATACTGAACTCCTCCATCCTCTACCACTGCAATACTGAACTCCTCCATCCTCTACCACTGCACCACTCAACCCTCCATCCTCTACCACTGCACCACTGACCTCGTTTATCCTCTACCACTGCACCACTGACCTCGTTCATCCTCTACCACTGCACCACTGACCTCGTTCATCCTCTACCACTGCACCACTGACCTCCTCCATCCTCTACCACTGCAATACTGAACTCCTCCATCCTCTACCACTGCACCCCTGACCTCCTAAATCCTCTACCACTGCACCCCTGACCTCCTAAATCCTCTACCGCTGCACCACTCAGCTCTCCATCCTGCACCACTGCACCACTCAGCTCTCCATCCTTTACCACTGCACCACTCAACCCTCCATTCTACCACTCCTTGTCTTTTCACAAAACACAATGAAGACATTCTTCAAGTCTCTCTCCTGTTCTGTCACCGAGGTGGTGAAACGAACTTTGACTTGATGTCCGAACACCTGAGTCTCTCTTTCTAACTACTATTTTCTCTCCCAGCAGTGTTAGACTGATGGTCTTACTCTGAATCCTAATGCACCAGCATCAGAATGTATTAATTGATGGAGACTTCGAAGCACTTTTGTAAGTTGCGCTGGATCAGGAGGCGTCTGTATAGAAGCGTCCTTATCCGGCATCACATGCATCACCGGCACGTGAACGTGCAGCTCGTCAGTATCCGATCAGAACGAGGGTCAGCGGCGGAGTGGGTTTTTTTTTGTGCCTAACCTCAGCCTGCTCACAGCTCACGCCCACATCCATCTCCACCTTCTCCCAACACACTTATCCTCCACACTCACCAGCCATGCAGCACCCTAATGCTCACAGTCCATTCTATTTTTCTCGTGTGTGTGTGTGTGTGTGTGTGTGTGTGTGTGTGTGTGTGTGTGTGTGTGTGTGTGTGTGTGTCCTGCGCCTCCCGCCAGAGAGGCTCCATCAGGAATGAGTGAGGATATGGGCCATGTTGGCTCTGCTCTTCTGTTTGCCTGTGCCCCCCCCCCCCCCCCCCCCAAAGAGATCAGGTTTCCACCCATCACTGTTGTTTCCACCCCGTCCTCCTCCTGCAGCAACAACTGCTGCCTGTCAGCCAGCAAATGGAGAACCTCAATAAACATCCAGTTCGAACTCTGAATATTGAGATCGATTTCTTATTGTGCCGGGGCGGATCTGAAACTCCATCACACTCATCAGGAGTTGACCTTTGAGGGGGAGGGCAGGGTCAGAGAACTTTGCGTTAAAAGTTCATACCCGGGCAAATGCACAGCTGCAGCTCCAGATCATGAATAACGGCTTAGATAATGATTAACACTTAAAGAGCTGTAAATGTAGCATGTGATATGTGCAGGCAAAAGTATTGGAACACTTAACTTTACCCCACCTTATGTGCTTCTTACTTAGACTGGATGGAAATTTTTGCTTCACTCGAGACGCAAAAATTTTCTAGCATGACAGTGCCTCTGTGCACAAAGCCAGCACCATTGAGTTATTCTTTACATGGGGTAGAGTGGCAGATCTCCTGCTTCAGAGGTTCAGGCATAATAACGTTTCGCACATATTTGTACCTCTTATTAATTCAGTCGCACTCACATCTCTCTCTCTCTCTCTCTTTCTCTCTCTCTCTTTCTCTCTCTCTCTCTCTCTCACACACACACTCACACACGTCTTCATAAATGCCTGTGTTTTGTTAAATTGCAGCAAGAGTTGGTGAGAACTTTCGGTCTTCACATCTTGAGGCTGAATGCTGAGACTAAACGACTCTCGAGGCCCAGAAATGTTTCCCAGCCTGATTTAATTCATTCCTGGTGCCTTGTTTTCGTGTTTGTAAAGTTGTACTGCCACACGTGGAATAGAGTTGGATTGGCCAGAGGAGAAAGAAAGAGAGAGCGAAAGATGCCTAGAGCCCAGCCTCAGGGCACAGAGATCTACTGCCTCTCACCTGAGCGTTCTGTGCATCCCCTTGAGCTCATACACACTCCTCTAAACTGTCACACACACACACACAAACACAAAGTGAGGTCGATATCAGAGCTCAGGATGACCGATACACACGCACAGAGTTGCACACTGAGCTTTTTTCTCTGGATAGATGTCAGATGTTTTTTTGTTTTTTTTTTGTTTTTTTGGCACACATTGAAATGTGGACAAAAGTTTGTGGACATCTGAGCATAAGATTGGTGTGGCCTTCTTAATTTTATGGAGTGGAAAAATGTTTCACTAGATTTTATTGAGATTTGTGCTCATTCTACAAGGGTGTTAGTAAAGTCAGGTACTGAAGTAGGTGAGATGACAAGGCCTGGGGTGCAGTCAGTTCACATTCATCCTAGATGTCTACAATAGCAGGAGATCTTCCATGGTACAGTGGAACAGTGGTACAGAAACTCAGTAATCTCTCATTGTGGTATGCTCTAGTTACGTCCACTGAGACTCATGCAGTCATTCTACTGTTTTTTTTTTTTTTTTTGGTTTTATTTACGAAGGTGACTGACCTACTTACCAAAACTCTCGTTCAACCCACAAACTAGTGACTTTACTGACGAGTACCTGATACAGCACATGTTTTTTGAGCTGAAGAGATGACTTCCCAAGCTCTAGGGCTTCTACACAAACAGATGTGTATATAAAAAAATAAAAAAAAGGTACACATCAGGTCATTCCGACTCCTACAGAGTCACTCAACTTTATATACTTACAACCACATATTTTCTTAATTTAAACACTACCATAAGGTCACCGCTTCCCTACAGTTCTGTTTTAATTACTGTAACCAAAAGTCTTTAATGGAAAAACAAGATGGCGACTTCCAAATATCCCCACCACACACACACACACACACACACACACACACACAAAATCCATTAATGAGGGGCGCACATCAAAGCTTAATCGGAGGAGTGAGTGCATTCCGAACCGAGCTACATGTGAGAGAGCTACACTGACCAAGTCTCAGTGGACGTAACTAGAGCATACCACAATGAGAGATTACTGAGTTTCTGTACCACTGAGGACCGTGAAAGATCTCCTGCTATTGACAGCTACACTGAACGAAAGCATGTAAAAAGAAAGTGTTTTGTTTTTTCTTTTTTCTTTTTTTTTTTTTTCCAAACATCTGTGCCTACTTTTATGACAGAGCATTGCCCGCCTCCTCTCCCACCGTTCCAGCTGTTCTCTCTGTAAACATAATGACAGGGTTGGGAGAAAAGAGCCAGTCTGCTCTCTCTTTCAATATGATGGTCATGATCATGTTTAATAGCTACAGCAGTTCTACGTCCTGGAAAGATAGATGTCAGCGGTTGATTAGAAGGAATTTGGACCGAGGAGAAGGAAACCAGGGCGGAATACAGAGCCAGTGGGCAAAAAAAACAAAAGGTTAACCTTGAAAGTTCAGTGTTTTCGTACCTGATTTTCATAGGACACACACACACACAAACGCACCATTCGGCCCCCTGACTATATGGACAAAAGTATTGGGACACCTAAATTTTCCAGCCATGTGTGGCTCTTCCATAAACAGTTTTTTGGCAGTTAAGGGGTTAAGAGCCTTGCTCAAGGGCCCAGCAGTGGCAGCTTGTTGGTACTGTGATTTGAACTTGTGACCTTCTGATCCACAGTACAATAACTTAACCTTACCTACATTAGCACAAATCTCCACAAAATCCAGTGGAACATCTTTCTAGAATAATGGAGATTATTATAGCAGCAAATGGGGGCTGAATGTGGAATGGGATGTTCATTAAGCACATATGAATCTCATGATGACGTTTGCACAAACCTTTTGTTCTTGTAGTGTACCGTTTTGTGTCGTTCAAGAGGAGAAATTCGAGCGTCTGCGCTCATTATGAGCCACGCATTTCTGGGTTTTTCACCCTGCGTGTGTAAGCTTCCACTGCCAACGTTTGCATTGCAATCCAACAAGCGCAGAATGTTATCCATGCATTACATCGAGCCCATACACACACACACACACACACACACACACTCACTGTACACCATCAAGACCTGCTGCATCTCTCCATGCAAATACATTCAAATCTAGTGTAGGCTCCAGAGTGTTTGAACACGTTTATTAGATGATAAACATCCCAAAATATGTGTGTGCGTATGTGTAGGCTTTTCATTTTTAATCTCACAGACCCTGTTTTTTGTGCGAGTTTCCTCACCAGAGAGAGAGAGAGAGAGAGCACCTCATTGGGTTGTTTCTCAGCCGGAGAGGCGTGATCATGTGACCCTTTGCATCAAGTCTCTCTTGTTAGCAGGCAATTGGAGCACGAAAAATGGGCAGAGGGCCCATCTCTCTCTTCTCTTTCTCTCAGCTCTGCATCCTCTCGTTCTCTCTCTGCTCCTGTCGAAATATAGTCTGGAATCTTCATGTCACGTGACTCACAGACGCAGCACTCGTTTGTGTGTTGTGTTCTCTTCCCTTCGTTCGAGGTGAACGAGGACGGACACGAATGCACATCAGCATGACGACTAGAAACACATGCCATTTCATTAACACTCTGGTCCACTTCTATCTGCGGGTCTCTGTCGCTCTCAATCCTCGCCTCCCTTCCTGTTTTCGCTCGCGGTGTCGGATCCTGCGTAGCACGTGCCCCTGTCCCTGCATTGCTAGGCAACAGGCCGTGTGTGTGTGTGTGTGTGTGTGTGTGTGTGTGTGTGTGTGTGTGTGTGTGTGTGTGTGTGTGTGTGTGTGTGTGTGTGTGTGTGTGTGTGTGTGTGTGTGTGTGTGTGTGTGTGTGTTCAGCTTTCTCATGATTCCGTTTGTTCCTGTTTATCTCCGAGTTGGTTGGATATCGTTCTGCAGGAGATGCAGAGGTAGACTCCAATGCAGCAGAGCTCTGCCGCAGGCTAGATCGGTGCTACACACACACACACACACACACACACACACACACACACGCACACACATTCAGCAGCCCACGTGTTCAGAATATCGCTACAAATCATTCGTTCCACTCTTTTTCGCCTCTCGTTAGATTTACAACGGATATCAAGGGCTTGGCTGCACGTCCAAATCCACCACTCGTTTCGTTTCGTCTTTCTCTTTTCTCTGATTGGAGAGATCATAGTAGAAGCCTCTGATCTCCTACCACTTGTTCCTGTTCTCTGATGGTTTTTCCCCTCTCGTCACCCAAAATCTTACAATGAAACGAATCCATAGCCAATAGCGGAGTCATCCGGAAACAGAAGTCGATCTTACAAACACTTTAAGTCTAGGCAACTTCTTGCACCCTGCTCTTTTACACTCACATCTAATGCAAATACCCTGTAACAGTGTACACACGCGCACACACACGCGCACACACACACACACATATTCCCACAAGACACTATAGCACTGAAATTCATGATTCTAATCAGAAGTATTGCTTTGCTAAACATAGAAAATGACTACATAAAGACAGACCCACCTGAAAGGCAACTGCCGTCTCATTTTTCAGTGGTTTAACTGAGCTAGCTAACTTTTTACAACCCACACGCCGCTAGCAATAGCAAATAAATACAGTCTCATTACTTGTGCACCATTCTTACAGTGTCGACTACTAGTTCGCAGCCTGTGGAAGGAGCATCCCAGAGAGCCTCTGCATGCTTGGATTCACACAAACCACATCACGGCGAATAATACGAGGAGATACAAGAAGCACCTCGGCCTTTACCTCCATCCATGTAAACATTCAGATACACAGATGCTCCATCTAATGCCCAGTGACTCCATGCAGCTGCTGAGCTGGAGCTATTTTTCATCTGAGGCCTGAGGGACAGGTGCACAGACCCAGTCCTGATCGAATAAATGAGTGGAGCAGACCTGCTGAAAGGAATTTGTGGAGGAATCAGGGAGTGGACCGAGTGTGCCCTTTCATCTCACTGTTTCCAAAGTCGGCCCACATTAGCACCGCGTTCCCAGCGTGTCCCTGTTGGTGTGAAAGCGACAGAACGAGACGTCCTTCGGTAAAACTCCACCGAAAGCCCTTTGGTGACCGGGGAAGGTGGGGGGAGGGAAGGCGAGAAAGAGACAGCGACGGCTGTGAATTTGTCAGTCCCCGTGACCCGGCAGATACAAACACTTTTAGCAGTTTTTCTTCTCCTTTTTTATTCGAGCCGTGTGTATGTAGCTCTGTGCCACAGACAGGGAAGAGGGCTTGAAGGTGACTGTGTGAGAGGGAGAAATCTGTCCCAGTTATAGAAATAAAACTAATTCTCTGGAGAGCGCTCGGATTCTCAGGGCGATTACACGTCTCCTGTCTGACAGCTCAGGGGTCGTCTGCGTTTTACCGGTGAATCCGCTTCGTTTCGGTTCTTCTGGAAGTGTGTGTTGGGGGTTAAATGGTTGTGTTGCGCTGTTTTACTTTTCCAAATCTGTTGTGTGTGTATGTGAGTGAACAAGAGGGACAAGCCGAGTTTTGGACAGCCGGATTAAATGCAGCTTTCTGTGTTTGGCCAATCGCATGGGTTTCTGCACGGTCAGCAGGCGGGAGGAAGTGCCATAAGCTCAGACCTCACTCATATTGTTCTCGGTGAGCCTTCAAACAGCGTGAAGCTCAGATACGATTGAAATGCAACATTCTGAACCTCAGTTTATTACTGCATTCTGATCTCATATATATATATATGTGTGTGTGTGTGTGTGTGTGTGTGTATATGTATATATATATATATGTGTATATGTATATATAATGTGTATATATATGTGTATATGTATATATATAATATACAGTATCTCACAAAGGTGAGTACATCCCTCACATTTTAGCAACTATTGTAGTATCTTCTTAAGGGGCAAAACTGTAGAAATGAAACGTGGATATATATTTTAGAGGAGTCCATGTGCAGTTTGTAGAGCAGTACAGATTTACTGTCCTCTAAAAATAACTCAACAGCCATTACTGTCTAAATAACTGGCAACAAAAGTCAGTACACCACATGTCCTATTCATCATGTTCATGTTTTTGTCTGCTTGACAGGACCATAAGAAATGTGTGTATCTTGTATTAAAGCAGTTCAAATTTGATGCTTTGAGTTTGTACTGACCACTGGATGTTCAACATGGCACCTCATGGTAGTCTCTGAGAAACCCCACAAACAGAAGACGACCTGTCCAAGAGCATGAATTACTGGAACATGTCCTGTGGTCTGATGAGATGAAGATAAACCTGTTTGGCTCAGATGGTGTCCAGCATGTGTGGTGATGCCCTGGTTAGGAGAACCAAGAAAATTGTAATTGCCTACAGTGAAGCATGGTGGTGGAATCATCATGGTCTGGGGCTGCATGAGTGCTGCTGCTACTGGGCGGCTGTGCTTTATTGAGAGAAACATGGATTCCAACATGTACTGTGACATTTTGAAGCAGAACATGATGCTCTTCCTTCAGAAACTGGACCGGACGGCAGTTTTCCAACATGATGACGACCCCAAAAACACCACCAAGATGAAAACTGCTTTGCTAAGGAACTTCGTGATGGAGTAAAGAAGTATGTCTCCAGACCTGAACCCTATTGAGCACCTGTGGGCCTCAAGCAGAAGGTGGAGTAGCACCATGTGTCTCACATCCAGCAGCTCCGTGATGTCATTATGGAGGAGTGGAAGAGGATCCCAGCAACAACCTGTGCAGCTCTGGTGAATTTCACACCCAGGAGGATTAAAGCAGTGCTGGATATCAATGTGTTCACACACAATATTCACACTTTAGACACAGTTTTACATGTTCACTGAGGGTGGACTCACTTTTGTTGTGTTATTTAGACAGTAATGACTGTATGTTGTTATTTTCAGAGGACAGTAAATCTGTACTGATACACAAACTGCACACTGTCTCCTTTAAAATATTTCCAAGTTTTATTTCTAGAATATTGTTCTTTGAGAAGATACTGAAATGGTTGCTAAAATGTGACTGTCTGGTGTGTGTGTGTGTGTGTGTGTGTGTGTGTGTGTGTGTATATTTATATATATCCATGTAGTTGAATGAGCACAAATCTCCACAAAATCTAGTGAACCATCTTCTCAGAAGAGTGGAGCTTATTAAAACAGTAAATGTGGAACGTGGGACGTTCACTGAGCACAATCTTTATACTCAGGTGTCCACAAACTGGTCCATATAAAAAGCTAAAAGACTGTTCATGCATGTTGGACAGTCGGGTATGGTGCAGGAAGTAGACTTCGTGTGTGGATTTGTGCTTGCTTCAGGCACTAACCGCTCAGTCACACAAACACACACACACACACACACACACACACACACACACACACACACACACATGCTGTTGTTACTTATGACTGAGGAAGAAAGCAGAGGAAATGAAGAGTGTCTGTGACTGTGTTTCCTCTCAGGCCTCTTCGTGTGTGTTCCTCTTCCTGCCACGATCGTTATACAGGAAACATAACACATTCTGGCAGGAACGTTCTGACGGATCAGGCCGAGCACACGGCAACGTCTTTGGCAGAAAGGGAAAAATAATAATGCATTATTGCGCACACACACACACACACCTCTCACAAGTCTGATAACCTAGCTGATGTTCTTCTCTCGGCCTCGGCAGCACGTAGCATAAAACGCTGCGCTTGTTGTCTACCTTAAAATAGGCTTCCAGTGGCGTGGATTGTTCCAGAACATGTGTCGACCT
Organism: Silurus aristotelis; assembly: GCF_946808225.1. Taxonomy (NCBI): domain Eukaryota; kingdom Metazoa; phylum Chordata; class Actinopteri; order Siluriformes; family Siluridae; genus Silurus; species Silurus aristotelis. The sequence continues at coordinate 1,376,603 of NC_139582.1, read as the reverse complement.
ATTTTCAGAGAAGTGTGTGAGTGATTCAAGTGTGTGTGTGTGTGAGAGATAGAGAGAGAGAGAGAGAGAGAGAGAGAGAGAGAGAGAGAGAGAGAGAATGAGAGAGAGTATGCGTTTCTGTTCATCTTTACCACTGACTGACCTTTTAGCCACTTTGAAACGCGGTGTGTTTTGCGAGGACACATCTCGTGTTCCACATGCCAGGAAAAGAGAGGCGCTGTATTTCGGTGTGTGTGTGTGCGTGCGTGCGAGCTCGTCGGTGCGCATGTTCACGGGAAGAGAGATATAAATAACTGGAGAGAGCTGCAGAAGGACGTGTGTGTGGCGCCACAGTGCAACCGAGTGGCAGCGTTCCTGGGAAAGGGAGGAAGAGAAGGAGGGCAAGAGGGAGATGGAGAAACAGAGCGGAATGGAGGGAGGAGCTGTTTTCTGTTACGCGCGGCACTCCAGAGAAATTACACTACGGCGGGGAGAATTACGGCCCTCTCGGCATATGATTTATACATGTTCCATATCGTGCAAACGCTCCGTACAGAGGAGAGGATGCTTTTAGCACAACGGGAATACAGATGAGCTCAGACGTGTGTGTGTGTGTGTGTGTGTGTGTGTGTGTGTGCGCGCGTGTGTTTAAAGACCCTCCCAACATTTCTGCAGTGTGTATTATCCACCGCAGTGTGCCAAACATCTCTATCCTGTGATCTCACTGCCGTGATAAATGTCCATACGAACCACGTCGTATCCGAGTCCCAAAGGTTTCGTTCAATTCAGGAATAAAAACTGCACGAGTGATAAATTTGGGACGGAGGCGTCTGGATAGCGATGCATCACGTCTTGGTTGTACACCATGTTAGGATTAGATATAATTTGATCATCAGAAGTTTCTCATCTGTTTTTTTATACATTTTCATTTACTTTCTGCTCCTTTTGTTCTGCGTATAAGGCAGGGTTGAGCTGAAATCCCTCTCTGAGCACTTTACAACACACACTCATTAAC
>NC_139582.1:1238109-1370609 GCF_946808225.1 Silurus aristotelis | reverse complement strand
CAGAATGTTTTCTGCATCATTCTTTGTAAACTTTAGTGCTCAGCACTTTTTAAAACCCAAACCAGCTTTTCTAATGCAAGAGGTGAAAATGACCTGAAGTTCTTGACCTGCACCGTGCTGCTGGCACATGATTGGGTGATTCGATATCTGCGGGTGTGTACACGCACACAACGGTTCGAGGCAAACGCCGGAATCACCATTAGGGTTATTAATGATGTCCTACTTCCTAAAGGGACGCCTGTGAGAAGATCTGTAAAAGAAAAGATTTTGTGTGCATGCACATCATCATAATCTCTCGGCACTTTCTGCTCTGCTATGATTTCGGGTGCAGGCCGTAGCAGATGCATAGTTAGTGCATCGGAAAGGCACAACACATGTTCAATATAAAGTTGAGTACAGCTATACGCCAACGCGCACATCAACCACCTCAGGTTTTACAGACAAGTCCATTTTATAGCAGCAGCAACACAGCGCACACACACACACACACACACACACACACACATCAAACGCGGACGTGTGCGGCACTCAGCGCTTTCACATAGTTTTGAAGGTCGAGCAGCACCCAAGCGTGCACCGCTGCAGGTATCGATATGACTTCCGGTATCGCTTTTGCTGTGCAAGACTGCAAACGAATAATACACCATATGGACAAAAGTATTGGGACACCTGAATTTTACACTCGTATGTGATCATTCCACCAAGTTGGAGGCACATTCACTTGACCTACGAGACCCAAACCTGTTCCAGCATCACAATGCATTTGTGCACAAAGCCAGGTCCATGAAGATCTATAGATCTCAAAACCTATTGAACACTTTTGGGATGAATGGGCACTCCATCACAGGCCTCCTCACCTCACTTCCATCAGTACCTGACTTTACTAACACCCTTGTGGCTGAATGAGTCTCCTCAAAATCTAGTAGAACTTCTTCTAGGAAGAGTGGATCTTCTTATAGCAGCAAATTGAGGCTAAATGTGGAACTAGATTGAGTGCACAATCTCATGTTTAGGTGTCTACTCACAAAGGCATCCTTTAACTTTACATTTACAGCATTTTGGCAGAATCCAGAGCGACTTACATTTATCTCATTCATACAACTAAAGGTTGCTTCAAAGTCCAATGGCCTGCTACCTCCCTAACTCACTGCTAACAGGTCTTGAGAAGAAGCACAGTCGGGTGTCCCAAAACCTTCGGCTATATGGTGTATATATAGATATTACTGAGCAATAGGTGCAGTATTTTATTGTTCCATATTGAAATAATAATATTGGTATTAATGTAATACTCTTTAAAACCTTGCTGATTGGCTCAAAATTAACCTGAATGTGTTATTAAAAAGAGGTAATTTTTTTGCTTTTTTTTTGTCTTGCGTCTCCAGGATAAAGATAAAGGCTCGTCAAACAAGACTCCTAAATTGGACCGCGGCGATGGCATCAAAGATATGAAAGAGAAGGCTCCTAAGAGAAAGCTTCCCTTCACCATTGGAGCCAATGGAGACCAGAAAGACTCAGACTCAGGTAAGGAGGCAGGGCCAAGGCCTTTAAACTGAGCTGGGGGATTATGGGTAACATGATGAAAGGTTTTGGAAAGGTGCTGCATGCAGTTCTTGTGTTTATGCTGAAACGGACCTTTGGAAGCTTGAGAACTTAAACATGGCTGCAGAAAACACGGAATTATTGGGCACGATGGCCTGGGAATGCTTTTAGGTAAGTGTGTGCGTGCGCTGCGTTCAGCTTGGAGGATGAGGCTTATAATTGTTTGTTATACATTTCAGTCATCTTTATTAATGAAATGGGTTTGGGTTAAACACGATTCTGTGCTATTTATCTGTGTCTTGTGAGAAGTGTGTGTTCTACACTGATTTATCATTCTGGCGATCGCTCTAGCCACAAAAAAACAGCAGTATATGAAGTGCTCGTGTGTGTAAAGTCAGAGTGCTTGTGTGCGTTTCAGTAACAGTTCCTGGGTCGTTAACCCCGGACCCCCAACCACCCCCCTCCGTTTTTTTTTTTTTTTTTTTTTCCTCCAGCCGTTAGGCGTGAAATCTTTCCCTTTCTCTCACCCCATTTAAACAATGCCTATAGTGGCTATTGTGATGCTAACTCTCCAGGGGTGGAGGGCCTCCATCTTCCCACCGGCCTGCTGCATGTCTCTCGCTTCCTTTCTCCTTTCTGATCAGGTTATTGTGCTCTATTACACACATCCGTATTTTGTGTTCACCCCATTAGCGCGTGTGTGTGTGTGTGTCGGTCGGGCAACGTTTCATCATCATTTACAAGCCATCGTTCTGGTTGTCAGCCATCTTTTCCTGTTTTCAGGAGCAGAATTTTTTTTCCAGGTATTCCTGTCTTGTTGCAGGCGATCGTGTGTGTGTGTGTGCGTGCATGTGTGTGTGTTGTGTAACCGTGTACGTTCGGGTGCACAGCTCAGACCAGGCTTTCTGCTTTGGTCGATTTTTTTTATGCCAAGTCATTGTCAGACCCCTGTAGATGTATATTTTTTTTAATATTCGGCTCTATTCTTTTTTCTCCGCTCCATTTCAATGCTTTGACTTGTGAAATTTGTGTGGTTTTGTTTACCTTTTCTTTTGCTTCCTCTTGTTTGTGGAATATATGCCAGTTCAGGCCAGTTACCTTTTTGCTTTATTCACACACACACACACACACACGCACCACTGACTTATTACAAATAGATCACCGAGGCAGGAACATTTTCATTGAGCTTAATTATGAGAGCGAGCGAGAACCAGATAAAGCGCACAATAGATGTGCTTGGAAAGTCGTTTGAAGCTGCGACGAAGCCATTAGCTGCAAAGCACCACGGAGCACCAGGAGAGGCGAGACGCCTCCGTGCTTTTATTATGTAATGAGCTGCTGCGATCAGCGCCGCGCCCTTCACCCGTCAAGGAACAATCCCAGAACCATTCATGTTTGTTTATTCACAGTGCATTGTGTGTGTGTGTGTGTGTGTGTGCACTTATAGCTGCCCATGAGTTGAGTTCTTGCACAAATTCAGGTATCTAGTTTCTTATGCAACTGGTGTAATTCTTATGAAACCAGATTTATGTAGGACAGAAGCAGCAAAACCATAAAATACGAGTCGCACCTGGTCCCCACAAACAAATAAAAGTGTGGGAGCGAAGGGTAGAGGCACCCCTAGTCTCGTGCTGGCTCAGCTCACGCTCTGCTCGCTTTCATTTTTTTTGGAAGACTCCATTTGAGATGCATAATTCATCTAGCTGGTATTTTGCAGCAGTGTTGGTTTTTTTTTTCTGCCACTTTCTTTTTCTCATGTGCTTCTATAAAGAGTCCTGCAGAATATTAAATTTCTTCCCCCTTATCCCCTGCTCTCGCTCTTTCTCTCTTCCTGTACGTTTTTCTCCACCTGTTCCTGAAAGTCTGTGCTCTCGGATCCCATGTCACACACTTTTCTGTTTTATAATGTATGGGACAAAATCCAGTTCCTTGCTGCAGTTAGCTTGCAGTTTCTCTCCTTCCTGAACCTCCTGCAGGAGAAAGTGTTTTTTGAGGAAAAATGTAGTGCATGTTCTCACTCAGGCTGGAACGAGTGGGTGGGTTTATCAGAGCTACTAATATTCATCACTTCACTGCTATGCACACCAACACTGCCAGGCAGAAACGATGGCACACACACACATAAACACAAAAAAAACAAACAATTGGCTTCAAGCTTGGATGCTTACCAGATGTATCTGCTGGTACAGTGTGTGCCTGTAGCTCCACGTTTGTGTGTGTGTGTGTGTAGCAGTGCACTCTCCCCCTAAGCATTACTCTATAAGAACAGAGCCCAGGTCGATTTCGAATTCCTGCATGTCCAGGAGCCTAGTGTACTCTTTGGACATCCGAGGTGTGTGTGTGTGTGTGTGTGTGTGTGTGTGTGTGTGTGTGTGTGTGTGTGTGTGTGTGTGTGTGTGTGTGTGTGTGTGTGTGTGTGTGTGTGTGTGTGTGTGTGTGTGTGTGTGTGTGTGTGTGCACGCTTTTGAAGATTGCAGATATACAGTACAGGCCTGTTTTTGTTTGCATGATGATGGTCTGCTCATGAGTTTCTTCTCTCATAACGGCTTGTAGTATATTTTTTCCCTTGCCTCTTTTCTTCTATTCTGTCAATGCATTTTTTTCATGTAAAGCACAAAAAAGCAGTGACATAACATCCTGTGGGCACTTCCTGTCTCTTCAGCCTTCATTTCCTGTTTTCTCTGGGCAGCTCAAAAGGAGTCTGTCTCTCTAATTCTTACTCCGTTTTGTGTGTGTGTGTGTGTGTGTGTGTGTGTGTGTGTGTGTGTGTGTGTGTGTGTGTGTCTCTATCTCGCTTATTCTATATCATCTCATTTGTCTCTTTCACTTTCTTTTTCTTTTTTTTCTTTTTTTTTCCCCTCACATGTTTTCCATAACACACACTTCTTACATAAAGATCCCAGAGAGAGAGTTATATAAGTCCTATGCAGGACAGTCAGGACCGTGCGTTCAGATTTAGAGCAATGTCTTTGTTGTCATTGTCGTTGTCCCCTCCCCATTTCTCCTCTGTTTTTTTCCCTCCTGAACTCTCATGCTCCTCTGTGTAGATACCCGGCAGGACTTAATCAGCCAGTGGTGTTTGAGTGTGTGTGTGTGTTTGTGTGTATGTGTGCATGCGTGCACGAGGCGTTCGTAAATGTGAATGTCGTAGTACAGTAACAGACGTCGTGCTTCATGTCCCTGGTAATGGGAAAGTCCCCTCAGCGGCAAGTCCCCACCCTCTCAACTGACCCAGATTCTCTACAGCTCTCAGAAACACAACACAGCACCCATCATTTATATTTTCATTTGAATCAGTCCAGAGTGGGAGGGGGGAAATAAATAAATAAATAAATAAATAAATAAATATAGGACACACTTAGAAGGTAACTTAGAAGATTTATGGATGAACAGATCTTCTCACCACAGCACTATGCAGACCCACTAATCTGAAAACCTAATCCGGTCTAAATAGGGCCTCGTTGTTTTTCGCTTCGCATGTAATCAGCCAGCTTTTACCTGGAGAAAAAGCAAGCTCGTAGTCGTTGATGGGTTTTTTTTTTCGCTCGTAAACGTTACCCGTCCGGCAGCTTTGCTACCCAGACTACATCGACAGAAACGAGTTTATCTACTTTCACCATGGCAGGGTTTTTTTTTTTTTTTGTCCTTTTTTTTACATTTATTTTATTTTTTTAACTATGGAAAGCAGCAGCCCACACATTCCCATTCACACATCGTTGCATAAGCCATTGTCTGTCTTCTTCTCAGCTCATATTTCAAGTTTTTCTTGTACTTATCTCATGCTCTGGGTGTGTATTTTGACACAAATAAAGGGGATGGGGGGGTAGTTTTTGTCATGTTGTAAACACAGGCATCTGTGATGAATCGTTTCAGGCTCATGTTCATCCATCAGATGAATCTTTGGCTTTTTTTCTGTAGACTATTAACGGTTATTTAAAGCTGCTGAACTCGAGTACTTTACCGCCGATGTTAAAACCTCTCCCGTGGGAGCTTTTATGTTTTTTTTTTATTTAGTTTTTGTTTTTTTTGCCAGCTACTGTTTATTTGATTAGACTGAATAGTTCTGTTATTAGGACGTGGCATTTGTTATTCTGCAGCATTTCTAGAGAAAAAACAAAAATAATACATTTCTATCTTTCTCCAATACACACTTTACAGTATAGAGACAAAATTTTCTGGACACCTAAACCTTTGAGCATCCCATTCCACATGTCCTCATTTTCTGTTATGATGATGTCCACTATTCTGGGAAGATGTTCTGTTAGATTTTGTAGGGCTGCAAGGGTGTTAGTAAGGTCAGGTACTGATGATGAAGATGAGGTGAGGAGGCCTGGGGTGCAGTCAGCGTTCACATTCAGAACTGTACCGCATGAGATTTTTCACTCCAACCCATATCTTAATGGAGCTGGCTTTGTGCACAGGCGCGCTGTCATGCTGGAACTCCGTAAACACTAGCGGTATCTGTTAGCATTCGACGAGCCTAGTTTGAGACCCCGAGCAGCCGCAGCGAGCGAGTACGCTCTAATCGTAGTCCTGTTATAATGCTCACACGGCGAAGGCTGCGACAGCTAAACTCTGCTTTTTTTTTTTTTTTTCTTTTTTTCCTTCCCACCATGGAAAAAAAAACATGTTTAGACTGCTTCTGCGGCTCCTGCAGTTCGAGTTTGAATTGCAGGAATGTTTCTAAGCAGCAGATGTGTGTGAGAATGCAAACGGGCGGTTCGGCGGGTGGGTGGGGGGATCGGGGGTGTGTGTGTGTGTGGGGGGGGGGGTTACATTAAGTGTAATCGTTTGCAGATGTTGGCGAGAGTTCATCAGATTTGACTGTGGAAAAGCAATCCCTGGAAAGAGTTGTGTGTGTGACAGGAAGTTTTTTCTGCTGCCTCGCTTCCTCTCCGTATAAATTATATTTGTGACCTTGAGCAAATCAGTGCATTAAAAAACAACAGCCCCCGTGCTCGTAGATCTTCCGTAGATTAGACGCGCACCGAATCTAGATGATGGCATCTGGTGTAGCTCGTTTGTTTTTATTACAGGTGTGTGTGTGTGTGTGTGTGTGTGTGTGTGTGTGTGTGTGTGTGTGTGTGTGTGTGTGTGTGTGTGTGTGTGTGTGTGTGTGTGTGTGTGTGTGTGGTGTTAGGTCGTGTTGATTATTGTGAGGCATAGGCTTTTTCAGTGCCGTCTCCCTGCTTGTTACTGTAAGCTGATAGTTTGGGTCAGGGCAGTATAATGGACTGTCCTGGTGCCTTGTGGGGGCAGATATGTTTACACCCAGATGCAGAAAATAATTGACAGGCGTGTCTTTTGAAGTGCAGCTGCTTTTGTCTGGCTCCTCATTCATGCAGTGACCTTGCCTTAGCCATGCAGAAACCAACACCAGTAATTTTGTAATTGCTGTCAGCCTGCCAAGTCACACCCTAATAGAAAGACACTGGCACACATATACACATACACACACATGCTAAGTGCCCCTCCCCTCCCCATGGGGATTCTGGATAATCCTGCTCTTCTGCTGCTGCTGCTGCTGCTGCAGTCTCTCAGACTTTTCAGGGCAGACAAGGGAATTCACCTGGGAGTGCAGGGTTTCATTTCACTTTCACAAGTATCTTGTGAAGGTTTAGGTCGTTTTTTGAAACATCCGGAGGAGGTCACGTTATCGCGCTCTCATCCAAAGCACTTCCGATGAAGGTTGTAGGCGAAAGTTGTATACGTTATGATTTAAAAAAAAACACAAACACGTAAAGCTCTTGTTGGCTGTCTAAAGGTGAAGATGTGCAATTCCATATGCACGAACCTTCACTCTGACTTGAATTTGATTACCGTGATATTTCAGTAAAAATAGTTCCTCAGTTTGTGAAGTATGTTTGTGTTCTCCAAGCAGGACAAACAACCCCAAAGAACAAACACGAACAAGTAGATCGCTGGGTCTGAACATTGAGGCGGTTCTTCTGGTCTAACACAGCCGTTCTCCCCCCCTTCCTCCCACACATAGAGAAGCAAGGTCCGGAGCGGAAGCGCATTAAAAAGGAGCCTACCAACACCAGGAAGTCGAGCTTGCCGTTCGGGATGGGCATGCCAGGAATCCGAGCTGGGTACCCACTGTCGGAGCGGCAGCAGGTGGCTCTTCTTATGCAGATGACGGCGGAGGAGTCAGTAAACAGTCCAGGTGCGTGCTTGTCATGAACGCCACGTCTCACGAGCCCCCCAACAAGTCTCTCGCTGTCCTCGATGCACACTCTCGTGCTATGCTTCATTATAACACACACCGCGCTACTTAACTAGAATTCATTTAACGAGAAATCCCTCATCGATTCCCATTATTACATCGCAGAAATGTGTACATACCACATTCCTTTAGCATTCCTTTAGCAAGCGTTTTTTTTTTTTCTTCATGTACCGGACAGCTTGTATTTAATATGAAGGAGAAAGTCCTTGATGTGAATATTTCAAATACTTCACATGCACTGAAGTTGCTGAGTGAAGAAAAAAAAAACTGCATTGTGTTTTAACCAGTTTCTACTTCCAGCCGTTTTTCTGCCTCTAGTACAAAACAGATTATAATTATAAATGACGTTCCGCAGGATACTGTACAAAAAAACCCCTCTTATAAACCGTTAACTGTAACAAAACAGTTGCAGCTGTCCTCTTTGTTGAACAAGAGCGCCACCCGGAGGCGGATGTGGGTCATGTCATTTTTTAGCAACGTTTTATTTTACTTGTTACTGTGTGTGTGTGTGTGTGTGTGTGTGTGTGTGTGTGTGTGTGTGTGTGTGTGTGTAAAAATTACGGTTCTTTTCGTTTTTTATTTCTTTTTTTTAGACACAACACCAAAGCATCAGTCGCAGTCGAATCTGGGTCAGAAGGGAACACCAAACTCTGCCTCAAAAACCAAAGACAAAGTAAATAAGCGGAACGAGAGGGGCGAAACACGGCTGCACCGGGCAGCCATCCGCGGAGAAGTGCGCCGCATCAAGGAGCTCATCAGCGAGGGAGCTGATGTGAATGTAAAAGACTTTGCAGGTGAGGAGTTTAATCTGCGAACCTTAGTCTCTGAATTTGTGTATAATACACGCACGTCTACTAATATATATATATAATGTGTGTGTGTGTGTGTGTGTGTATATATGTGTGTGTGTGTGTGTGTATGTGTGTGTGTGTGTGTGTATATATATATATATATATATATATATATATATATATATATATATATATATATATATATATATATATATATATATTATAATTTATTTTTTAATACTCTTTTCTTCATTGTGTCTTCCAGGCTGGACCGCACTGCACGAAGCGTGCAACAGAGGGTATTACGAAGTGGCCAAGCAGCTGCTGGCAGCCGGAGCCGAGGTCAATACCAAGGGCCTGGATGATGATACGCCTCTACACGACGCGTCCAACAACGGCCATTTCAAAGTGAGACCTTTTTTCTTTTTAAAAGCGTGAATGCACAGGGGTTTAACGGTACACTAAATTCACGCTTCAGTACGTATCTCGTTTTTTAAGTCACGGTTCGGTTACAACAGTTAGGGGAAATGCAAAACATGAAATTTGATTGTGTTTGTTTTATTATTATTTGTAACATTTGTGAACAGTTTGCATTTTGTCGAACACTAAAAAAGCCTGCTTGGTGTAAATAAAAAAATATATATTTAAAAATAAAAAGTACTAAATCAAATTAGTGCAATGTATGTTATTTTAATAATTATATTGATTAAAGTGAGTAATTGATTAAATTGGCACTAATTAAATAAGTAAAAAAAAAAAAAGTTTACATTTGTTAGACCCCAGTAGTGTAATACAGATGTGTAAACATGTGTGTCTAGTAGGCTTTATTGTCATTCCAACCATATACAGTACAGTGCAAAGTGAAAGATGTGTGTCTCGAATTTAATGATTAGAGGTTTTACTTAACTGTTCTATTTATTTCAGCAGACTTTTAACAAATGTCTTAATTTTTCCCATCTTTCATTCATTCACTCCCACGACATGCCGAACTGTCAGGATTTTCTCTTTATAAGAGAAATCTTTCAAGACATAAAACGCTAAAGAATCCATAGCTAGACGCTCGTAAAAAAAAACGGAAACGTCAGCGATTTCGCACGTGCGCAAAACCAAATCTTGACTTCAACCTCGCACTACAAATGTTTTTTCTTTCTTTTCAATACCCCTGGCATTGTGTTTTCTCACGTTTAATAATAATAAAAAAAAGCACTGTATCGAAAGAATTCGGTACAAATACGTGCACCTTTACACCCCCAGTGAGTCACACTGGACTGCATTTCTTTCAGGCTTCTTTTTATTTATTTTTATGGTTTTGTGTTTTCCAGGTGGTGAAGTTACTTTTGCGGTATGGAGGGGATCCTTGTCAAAGCAACCGAAGAGGAGAAACGCCACTCAAGGTCGCAAACTCCCCAACCATGCTGAATCTGTTGCTCGGAAAAGGCACTTATACGTCTAGCGAGAGCTCGTCAGGTGTGTGAGATATATGATTTATACAAATTCTTTACAAAAAAACATCTACGTTTTCTCTAATCATTTTTATCATTTGTTGCGGCAGACTCTTCAGAAGAGGAGGACGCTCCATCGTTTGCCCCTTCCAGCTCCGTTGACGGCAATAACACCGATTCGGAGTTTGAGAAAGGTTTAAAGCTGAAAGGAAAGCCCCTGGACCCACCCAAGTCCGCCACCACACCGGTGAAGGACGAGTACGAGTTCGACGAGGACGACGAGGAGGAGCGCGTCCCGCCCGTGGACGACAAGCACCTTCTCAAAAAGGATTTCCGCAAGGATCCGGTCAGCAAGACCAACAGCTTCATCTCCATACCCAAGATGGAGGTTAAAACCTATTCCAAAAGCAACTCGCTCACACCAAAGAAGCCCGTGCGTCGGATACTGTCGGACAGCAACAGCTCGGACGACGACGACCGGACGTTGTGTTTCACGCCGACGCCCACGCCGAGGCAATCTGCCATTCAGAGCAACACCAAGAGCAGAGACTCGAACGCTCTGTGCTCCAAGCAGCAGAAAGACAAAAGCAAAGTCAAGAAGAAGAGGAAGAAGGAGACGAAAAACAACGCCAGTAAGGAGGTGCGCTTCGGCAAAGTGAATGACAAGTTCTGCACCTCGGACTCTGAGACCGGCGATATGGAAAGCGAGGACGATAAGTGCTCGATGCCAGTTTCGAACTGCGTGAAGGATTCTTCAACCCTGAGCCTTAAAGATTCCAGTGTGTTCAGCTCGCTGTCGGTGTCTTCATCCTCGTCTTCTCATGGAAGCTTGGGCTCTCAGAAGCTTACACAATCTCTGGCAGAGCAGCACCCGAAACAGTGGCGGACAGACGGTTGGAAGACCGTGTCCTCCCCGGCGTGGTCTGACGTCAGCTCCCTGTCCGACTCGGTCAGGACGAGGCTTTCCAGCGAATCGGACTATTCCTCCGCAGACTCGAGCGTGGAGTCTATAAAACAGGTGAAGAAGAAACCGCAGGAGAAGAAGAAAAACAACACACACGGCAGCAGCGCGCTCGACAAAAAGAGCTCGGACTTTTATAAGAACGCGGACGGGGCCGCATGTAAAACGGACAAAGATGGAAAGGTGTTGAAGAAACACAAAGTAAAACACAAACACAAAAACAAAGAAAAAGAGAAGGTGGCGACCTTAGTGTTGAATCAAGACATGAACGAAAAATTCGTCAAAAGCATTTCCTTCGACTTCGACGATTCGCGGCAAGAGTCGCCGTCCGAAAGCAAAGTCAAACTCTCCAAACACGACAAGGATCATTTTAAGAAAGAGGACCGACTGTCAAAAGTGAAAATAGAGGATAAAGACTGGGCAGGAAAAGATGTTCAAAGGGTTTCCAAAGACGAGAAATCCAAGAAAACCAAGGAGTCGAACAAAGACCGAGCGAGTAAAGATGAGAAGGACAAATCTTTAAAAATGGAAAAGGAGAAAAGCACGAAAGACAAAGACAAGCCGAAGGAGGAAAAACAGAAATCCCATAAAGAGGATAAAAAGAAAAAGTCCAAAGATAAGTCTCTGAAAGCAGAAAAAAAGGGAGAGCAGAGAGAGGAGAAGCATTTCAAATCGGAAAAAGACAAAAGCGCGAAAGAGGAAAAGTCGAAAAAGGATAAAACTATCAAGGAAGAACCGGATTACGAGGACTACGATCTGAAAAATCCTTTTTTAGAGGATACCAAGATGAGCGCGTCCGATCACGATCGGTGGCAATCGGATCTTTCCTCCGACAGCTCGCTGTACGAAGACGATAGCTGGGACGCCCCTGTGAAAGAGTACAAAGCCAATAACAACTCCGTAAAGCTTATTGTGGAAACCATGAAAGAGGAAAACAGGGACCGGAAAAAGGACAACAAAGCGAAAGACAAGAAGTCGGAGCACAGCGACAAGCGCTTGGAGAAAGACGTCTCTTCCAAAAAGAAAGAGAGGGAATCTATAGAGAAAGGAAGCGACAAAGGAAACGAAAAGAAAAAAGACTGGACGGACAAACAAAAGCTGAACTCCGGTCACTCCGAGAAGGAGAAGAAACGAAAGGAGTCAGCTGACGGAGTCATCAAAGAGAAAAAGGAAAAGGAGTCCGTTGAGTGCAGCAGAGACAGAAAAGATTCCTATGAGTTCACCAAGGAGCGTAAAGACTCCAAAAACAAAACGGAAATTCTGAGAGATGAGTACGGCAACGAGACTTTCTTCAAATCGGAGTGTGAAACTACTCCTAAGTCAGACCCCCGGGAGAGGAACCACTCCGGAAAAGAAAAGGAGAAGAAGGGAGATGGGGTGGAGAAGAAAGACAAGGTAAAAGGCGAAAAGTACAAAGATAAGCCCAAAGATCGAAGTCTGGACCAGGAGAAACCCGAGAAGAACTCGGTCGACAGGACTTCGAAAGATAAAGACGTCGAAAGGAGCTCCAAGGACAAGAAAGACGGAGCTAAAGATAAACACAAAGATTCTCACAGCAAAGACAAGGAGAGGAAGATGTCATCTGAGGTGCAGTGTAAAGACAAGAAAGAAAAAATATTCCAAGACAAACACGGTGACAGAGAAAAGGATTTTCTTGACTTTAAAAAGGAAGAGAAGAAACCTGAAAAGGTGAGGGAGAAAACCTGGTATAAAATCGAGGATATATTCACTGATGAGAGTGAGGACGAAAACGACAATTATAACGGAGGCGTGGCAAAACTGAGCGATTCGTTTGGCTTAATGGACTCTCACCGTAAAGATTCCACACCCGATAGAGACGACTTGGACTTGCTGACAGATAAACACAGGAAGTATTCCGGAGAGGGGAAACAACACTCGACAGAAAATAAGAAAGACAAGGAGCATAAAGATAAAAAGAAAGAGAAGATGTTCGATGCAGGAAAAGAAAGGAAAGGCTCCATGGAAAAACACAAAGAAAAGAAAGACAAGGACTCGACCGATACGAAACACAAGGACCGCAAAGACCGAGCATCTGTGGACTCGAATCAGGAAAAGAAAATCCGTCAGAAAGCAACAGACAAGCGGGAGCTCGCCGAGGAGAAGAGCAAAAGCAAATACAAAGATAAGCCGGACCACCTGAAAGATCGGAAACCTTCTAAGGGCAGCGGCGAGAACGAGAAATCCTTGCTCGAGAAGCTCGAGGAGGAGGCCATGAACGATTACAAAGACGATTCCAATGATAAGAACAGCGAGATCTCGTCAGACAGCTTCACAGACCGGGGTCACGAGCCGGTTTCAAGCAGCTTCTACGACTCCTCCAATATCACCTTGCCTGATATGACAGAAGATCGAAGAGAGTCGCTGTCCATTTCCAATCCACAGGACAGATTTAGAGAGAAAGAAAGACACAGGCATTCTTCTTCCTCATCATCCAAAAAGAGTCACGACAAAGACAAGGAGAAAGGCAAGAAAGAAAAAGCAGATAAAAGGGACAAGTCCGAGGAGATTAGAGAGTCCTTCGGCCGCAGAGAGAGCTTACCTGTTGAGAAAGAGCCCATGCCGCTGGAAGCCGATCCGTATATGTTCCCATACGGCTCTAAAGGCGACGGAGAGGACGACTTGGACAAAACTCTGGAGTTCGAAAAGGAAATGTCCAAAAAGGACAAGACAAACAGTATCATCACGAGTGAAAAGATCAAAGACAAAAAGAAGAAAGAGAAGCATAAGGAAAAAGTAAAGGAGGAGAAACACAAATATTCTGACGGCTTCGGGTCTTTCCGTCTCACCAAAGATGAGCTGAAATCTGGCCTGAAAGAAAGTCCTCAAGTCACAAATTTAAAAGACAAGTCTAAAGAAGATAGTCCCAAATTTGATGGCAAGAACAAGGACAGGAATAGGGACATCACAGACAAAGATAGAACGGATTATAACAAGACCAAGGATAAGCTCAGTGACAGCGACAAGCTCAGCCAGTCAAAAGACAGCACCCGGAAAGACAGTCGGCCGCGTGAGAAGCTTCTGGTGGACGGAGATCTCAGACTGACCAGCTTCGGCAAAATGCTCAGTTTAAAAGATCAGGAGAATGAAGAGCGGCATAAGAGATACAAGGAGAAGATCAAACAAATGGAGAAATTAAGGCATAAATCAGGAGATCCGAAGCTTAAAGAGAAAATCAAGTCCAGTGAGGATCTGAAAAAGAACCGTAGCGATCTCTCGTCTAAAAAATCCGGAGCATTAGATTCCGCTCTGAAAGACAAGAAACTTAAAGAGGTGAGCCTTCCGTCCCAAATAATGTCCCCTGATAGAAAATCACAACCATTGGACAGCCAGAATTCCAAAGACTGGCTAGCAGGCCACCAGATGAAGGAGAATCTTCCTGCTTCTCCACGACCAGATCAGAACAGACCAACAGGGGTCCCCACTCCTGCATCTGTGATTTCATGCCCAAGCTATGAAGAAGTCATGCAGACTCCTCGAACACCTTCCTGCAGCACAGAAGACTACCAGGAAATCATGTTTGATGGACTAGACTGTCAGAACTCTTCTGCAATGACGATGTCAATGAACGCCTGCTCTCCAACATTCTTCGACAGATACACCTCCCAGAACTCCTCCCATGGTTTCCCAGAAGGAACCTGCATCACACCAGCGAAGAACATGCAGTTACCCCTCGAGAGCAGGTCCATTACCTCTGAGGTCAGAAGACCTCTAGAAGAAGAGTTCAAAACAGACGTGGACAAGTTCCTTAGACAGCAAACCACGCCTCAAGAATTTGAGTCTTCTGCCTCGCACCTTTCTGAAGACAAAATACCAGTGGAGAGACTCGATGGAATTTCATCTTCGTACCCCTCACCTCACATTAACATGCTGTCTCCGAGACCTGATTCAGCACAGCCTGCACCCGATAGAGCTTCTGCAGCCAGTTCTGGGAATGATGCCAGTGAGCTCCCTCCAGAGAGCATGTACAGTTATCTAATGAAGCCCTCAACTCCTGTCCATAGACCTGACCCTCAGTGTCTGGACATCGCTGCTCCTCTAACACCAGCTCCTGCCGCTTTGCCTCCGATGGACATCGATGACTTGTCCGAACCACATCAAAGTGAACCCAGTTTGTTGCCGTCTGACCCAGTGAGCGGCTGCGAATATTTACCGCCTCTTGAAGAGGAGCAGGATGAAGATGAGGAGGATGAGGAGGAGGAGGAGGAAGATGAGGAGGAGGAGGAGGATGAAGAGGAAGAACATTCCGAGGAAACCCCCGAAACTCAGATCGTTTCCAATCAGCCTACAGAAGATCCCACGTATCCCCTCGGATTAGGAGAGTCCGTCATGAAGACTTGGGCTGAATCTCTAGATCGTCAAGATCCTGAAGTCCTTCCCCTGACACCCAGTCATCCTCAAGACAGCATCATGGAGAACTCCTGTGACCAGTCGATAGCATGGAACTCGGACGGTCTTATGAAATCACCACATGAAAGTTACAGAGAGGTCGAAGCGGCGGTTTCTAAGATTAGCAGTCCGTATTCGCACTCCGATTGTGACCTGCCTCCTATTCCTACCGCGATACCTGTGCATTCATCCATGACTCCGCCTTATTCTACATACTCGAGGGCATACCAACACATCTCAGAAAGTCATTATGAGGTCCCGAAGGACAACATAGAGGACATCTCTTCATCACCAAGACCTGAAGCAGAGCCTGAGGATTCGAACTTCTTGCCACCCTCCTCGACTCGACTAGAAACCTTCTTTACGGATATCAAACCACATGTTGAGGAGAATGAAATGGACGATGAGCCGTCATGTGTGGCACAAGAGAACCAAGAAGAACCACTCAGTTACCCTCAGAGCAGTATTGCCCAACCAGTAAGCTGCGAGTCTCAGTGGGCTGACCCCTTTCCTAGCACAGTTGATGAACTAGACGATCTGAGTCCATTCTCTTTGCCAGATCTTCCCTTTACAGAAAAAGAGATTCATGAGCCTGATGTTACTGCACCGGAGATACCGGAGAGCAAACATCCTTCTGTCCAAATAAGACCTTTGGAAACAAATAAAGAATTAGGGGTGTTGGATGTCGGTTTTCCCACTTTGACCAAACCTCCATGCTCACCTGCAGGTGTTTCTCCACACGAGCCTGCTCAGGATTTGGAGCCGGCTGCTCACGAGGAGAGTTACGGATCCCAGCTTGAACCAGAACCGCACAACATCCAGGACGTTCCATCGGTAAAAGAAACAGTACAGGAAGATGTGCACATGTTTGAAGAACAGGATGAGGGTGATGGCAACATCTATTCAGCTGTAGATGCAGAGAATGACCAAGAATATAGACCGAAAGATGCTGCACCAGATACCCTGCCTACAATAACGCCATGTTCAGAAGCACAGGCACCTCTAAAATCTGAGCAAATTGCTCCCAACCCCGTGGTCGTCTTGGGTACCTCGTGCAACTCGTGCCTTCCTGCTCCAGTCTTGACCATCACATCGTCTAGCACCACACAAATATCAGTAGTGTCTGAGACAACAGTCAAGCTCCCGGTTGTACCTCCAGCACCCGAGGCCCCCAAAAAGGTGGAGGAGATAGCTCCTCGGATGACCCGCAACCGAGCGCAGATGCTGGCCAACCAGAGCAAGCAGATCACCACGACGAGCGTCTCGTCTTCCACGACCTCCTCTCCCGTCACCACGAACGTCACCACTATTTCTCAGTCCTCTCTCACCTCCGGGGAAAAGGAGAAAGAAAAGGAGCCCATCAGCACCATCACTGCTCAGGCGTCGACTCCTGTTCTCGTCACCAAAACTAAAGGTCGTGCCGAGGAGGAGGACGGGCAGACACAACATCCTCGGAAAAGGAAGTTCCAGAAATCGGGTCAGCAACAGGTACAGGTTCAGCTCGTCAACACGGCGATGCAGCAAACCCGGGAGATGATACAGCAGACGTTAGCTGTCATAGTCAACGCTATCAAGCTGGATGACATTGAGCCGTACCACAGCGACCGCTCCAACCCGTACTTCGAATACCTGCAGATCCGAAAAAAGATCGAAGAAAAGCGGAAAATCCTGTGCTATATAACACCGCAGGCTCCCCAGTGCTACGCAGAATACGTGACGTACACGGGCTCCTACCTGTTGGATGGCAAACCGCTGAGCAAACTTCATATCCCTGTGGTAAGAACATAATTCTACACAAAAACTCTTCTAATTCTACCAGGGGTGTAACGGTACCCAAAATTCACGGTCACCTCGGGTTTTAAAGTCGCGGTTCGGTTCAGATAGAGGGAAGGAATGCAAACCATAACATGTCGTTTTTTATTTACGGTTTATTTTTATCAGCATTTGTGAACAGTTTACATTTTAAAAACAATTTTAAATCAAATACATGCCTGGTTAAATAATATATACAATTATATAATATTTTATACAAATAAAGTAGAATACATAAAAAATTTAATGCAAATACACCTTTTTTTTATTATAGTGATTAAATAGTTATTGATTAAATTGGCACAAATTAAATCAAATTAAATAAATGGGAAAATTAAAGTAAATAGTTTACATTTATTAGACCCCATTTGTGTAATAGATGTGTCTATAAGTGTGTGTGTGTGTGTGTGTGTGTGTGTGTGTGTGTGTGTGTGTGTGTGTGTTACATTTAATATTTCATTTTCTCCTCCTTCTTCTTCTTCTACTTCCGGCTGCTCCCAGTAGGGGTCGCCACAGCGGATCATCCGTCTCCACACAACTCTGCCCTCTACATCTGCCTCTTTCAAACCAAATAAGTTTTACTAACTGTTCTGCTTATTTCAGCATACGTCTTTAACAAATGTTTTCATTTCTTCCAGCGTTTATTTATTCCCTCCCTCGATATGCAGAATCGTCAGGATTTTCTTTTTTTAAGAGAAATTCTTACAGCTGGACTCTAAATGCCAAAAGAATCCATATCGCTAGACTCTCGTAAAAACGGAAGTGGCCGCGATTTGGCACATGCCAAAAAAAAAAAAAAAAACGTATTTCAGAAGATTAAACAAACTTGCAGTCTGCCACCTTATACGTGGGGGGGTTAACTATGTTCCGCACGTAAAAAGGCTCGCATTCCGTTCACACGTGCACCGAAACTGTTCAGGAAGAATGCGTGCACTGTTACACAAAATCACCAGTAACACACCAGCGTTTAAAAAAATCTATTTTTGTTTCTCCCTTGCAGATCGCGCCACCTCCATCGTTGTCTGAACCCCTGAAGGAGCTCTTCAGACAGCAAGAGGCAGTAAGGGGGAAACTGCGACTGCAGCACAGCATTGAGCGGGTAAATAAGAGCGACTCTCATCACACACACTTCCCGGATCGGATCCCTTTTTCCAGCGCTCATCACTAAACCTTTTAATTAAAGCTTCTGTATACTCGTAAAAGCCCCTGTATGTGGAATCCACGTTTCATCTCACACTCATCCTGCGACATTGGTGAAAAACAAACAACACCTCGAGGGTCAATGAGCCCAGAATGACGTTTTGTCTAAAATGTTATTTTTCCTTTTTTTTTTTTTTTTTTCTCTCCAGGAAAAGCTGATCGTTTCCTGTGAACAAGAGGTCCTGCGAGTTCACTGCAGAGCGGCCAGGACCATCGCTAATCAGGCCGTGCCGTTTAGTGCTTGCACCATGCTTCTGGATTCAGAGGTGTACAACATGCCATCGGAGAGCCAGGTGAAATAGCTTCTAACTCTCGTCACGTCCATTCTAACCGTTTCTGCAGGTGTTTCAAAATCATTTGGAATAATTCTCTGAATGTCCTCGTGTCGATGTGTGTGTTTTAACAGGGAGATGAAAACAAATCTGTGAGAGATCGCTTCAACGCCCGGCAGTTCATCTCTTGGATTCAAGACGTGGACGATAAATATGACCGCATGAAGGTAAAGATCTCCAGAACATTCTGAGTGCACCACAGCATGATTCTAAAGTTGTATGATTATAATAGAATGTGATTTTTAAAGGTCGATGATGCGCTATATGGACAAAAGTATTGGGACACCTGAAATTTACAGCCATATGTGGTCCTTCTTTAAACCGTTATCACGAATTTAGAGGCACACAATTGCACAGGACGCCATTGGATGCGGTAACATGAAATTCTTTCTTCACCTGAACTAGACTAAAACCTGTTCTAGCCAGCTCCATGAAGACCTGCTTTCCATGGGTTGGGGTGGAAGACCTCCAGCTATAGAGATATAAACCATATTGAACAATGAATGTGGCCACTAACACCTTTGTGTCTGAACGAGCACAAATCTCCATAAAATCTGATGGAACATCATCTCAGAAGAGTGGAGGTCATTATAACAGTGAATGAGGACTAAATCTGGAATTAAATGTTGAGCCAATATCAATCTTATGCTCAGGTGTCCACACACTTTTGTCCATTATAGTGTATTACCGTATGATTTATTGATTTACTTTTATTAACGTTCCGATCCTGATCTCTCAGACGTGCCTGCTGATGCGGCAGCAGCACGAGGCCGCCGCTCTGAACGCAGTGCAGAGGATGGAGTGGCAACTCAAGGTGCAGGAGCTGGACCCTGCCGGACACAAATCTCTGTGCGTCAACGAGGTTCCCTCCTTCTACGTGCCAATGGTGGACGTCAACGACGACTTTGTACTGTTGCCCGCGTGACACGAACACACGGAGACGCTGAGAGCGCGGTTCTAAAATCCCTCAACTTTTTTTTCAAAGAGACATCAAACAAGCAAGCGAGTTCGGTAAGGGCTAGCCAGTTTGAAAACGAAGATTTCTTTGAGAAGAGTATATACGTATATATTATATAGAAGAAGGTTAAAAAGAAATTACAAAAAAAAGAAAACTAAATGCTCCTTCCCATCAGAAAAGAGGAGCATAGTTTTTTTTTTCCCCAGGGGAAAAAAAATAAAACACAACTTGCACTTTCATCCTTAAAAGTTTTAATGCTTTTGTTTGGAATTTAACGAAGCAACACTGTTTTGCTTTAAAGCTAGCCCACCCTCTCTCAACCTGCCAGTTGAAAGATTTAGTTTTTCTTTATTTTTCATCCCCTTTTCAACTAAATCGCAAAAGAGGAGGGCTGAGAGAGGCTCCTCCACCTTCGACGTCCTTCAGGATCAGGGACAGAAGGCACAAACGGTGTCCTCGAGCGCACCAAACAGAAACAACGCGGCCTGGCGCTTCGAGGTGCATCCGCGTGTTAAAGAAATAGAAAAGAAAGAAAATAATAAAAAAAACAAAAGACATGTAAGGTCGCAAGGTGCAAGGCGGAGGCTGGAACATCCACAGCTACAGCGGGACAGCACGCTGCCGGACTCGGATAATCTCTCGTAACCACAACAGAGGAGAGCATGGCTCCCTGATGCCCACAGCGCCCCCAAGAGCAAGGGCAGCATGGTTGAGGCTCTGTGCCAGAGCAAGGGAGTTCAATTTCCTTCAGCACCAGGACATCCCACCTCAGTCCATCGTGGTGTCCTCAGACAAATGGGGGAGGGACAAAAGGAGAGCAGAGTAGGTTCAGTTCACAAAGCCTCCAACGGTCCACTGCAGGAGCCAATCCCCATTGTGCTAGCACTCTGCGCACACACACACACACACACACACACACACACACACACACACACCTGCAGAACGAGGAGATGGAGGACAACTCGAGAAACCGCAGTGTTGCAAAACCTTTTACAAATGATGTTTTAGTGGGTTTTTCTTTTTTTTTTTTTTTTTTTTTTTTTTTTTTTGGATCTTTCTTTACTCGGGCATTTCATTGTTCCCTTTCTGAGGACGTGACTTGAAACACTACAGAGCCAATGTTAGTTTAATGGAATAAACACACAAAAAACAAAAACAGGAAAAAAATAAAAATAAAATTGTATTCCGTAAATGATGTACAGTTTTTATATTCGTTAACCAATGTATTCTCGCTGCCTTCTAGATAATTTATTTTGCCACCCATTACTGCACAGTTGTAAATAACTTATGTACTGTAACATCACACAGTTAAGTGTAAAAACAAACAAAAAAAAAAATAAATGAATAAAATTATCTTTGTATGTACAGTTCACTTGCGGGCAGCACTTCCCCCCACCCCTTACCCTCACGGGCCAAAATGTGTACACATCAGTATTTTAAGGACAGTTTGTTCGTTTGTGTGTGTGTGTGTGTGTGTGTGTGTGTGTGTGTGTGTGTGTGTGTGTACAGGTCCTTAAGGTCTGTCAAAACGCGCGTCTGCCATCAATCAAGACCGTACACGACCCCTCAGAATGAAAGCGTCAGGGCCACAAACAGTTCTCAGATGTAGCAGAGTGATTCATTATGGATTATTTAAGAAGAATAATAAGAGGTATATATTATTCATTGCTTTAAATACACAAGTATGTATCTTTAAACAAAAAAAGAAAAAGCAAAAAAAAAAAGGGAAAAAAATTATATAAACCGAGAAAATGCCTTTTTACCTTTTTCTGATTTAATTTCAAGCTGCACACGTTTAAAGCTCCAAACATCAGCAAACAGCAGCAGCAGCGGCGACATTCCCATCTAATCCCATCTTATCCTGTCTAATCCGATCCGATCTGAGCATCCGGTTCGATATATAACCTTATTCTTAAAAAAAAAGTAACAATCCAATACACCGCTGAATATCTCTAATGAGTAGCGTTTTCTCCCTTCACCTCCTCCCTTCTTTTTATCATCGGGTTTCAGTGTCACACTTATTCTTTTCTTCCTTTATTTTTGTTCTTTAATCTAATCTGAATGCACACATTAGTGATCGGAAAAGCTTTTCTCCAAAAAAAATAAATACATTTCCAAAGGTTCTTCAGACCTATAAAGGTCATCCCTACTTACAAAAATAAATAAATTATTGGTTACACTTTTTTTTTTTTTTCTTCCAGCCCCTCGGACTGTTTCCATAGTTACCGTAGCCCCTCACGTTTTGGCCCCGCCCCTCCCGCGTCATCGTGGCGCACGTACGTCGCAGATTTTTGTTTTTTTCCCACCTTTAAAGCACAATCACAGCATTTTATTACAGCGCTCGTAATTATTCGGTGGCATTTGTTTGTTTTTGTTTTTTATCCTGATTTTAAAACGTTTTTGATATTTTATCCTTCCTGCCTGTGCTTCAGCGTGAAGTTGTGTGATGTGTTTCTCAATCAGCCACACTTCTGTTTCTGTGTTCATTTATTTCTCCGTGTGTGTGTGAGCGTTGTTGCTCGTTGATTTGACGTACAGGGTGTGTGTGAAATTTCCTTTTATTGAATTTTTACTGCTTCTCAAGTACCTTTTGTGATATGAGGTTAATTTGGCAAAAAAAAATTATTCCAAACCAAAAATGCGTGTGTGTGTGTGTGTGTGTGTGTGTGTGTGTGTGTGTGTGTGTGTGTGTGTGTGTTTGTGTTTCCCTCTCAACACTGACATGTTCATCATGGTTTATTAAAAAGCAGAATGTATCCCATTACTGTCCCTGCAAATCTCACGATTGTTTACAGATGCATTGTGTGTTTGTGTGTGTTTTCTCAGTTGTGTCTTCTTGTTCGAACCCTGCTTTTATTACTATAATTATTAATCTTATTCCTGCCGTTCTTTGAAGGCTTGAAATTGTGATGTGAATTTTATGTAGCGTCACTGTGAGCTTTACGTAGTTCTGTATCGTGGTCATCAAACTTGTCTCAACAAGCCCCGCCCCCTTTCCTGTTTTCTTCTCTCAGAAACTCCTGTCTGTGAGTGAAGCACTTCCTCCCACTGACCTCCATTATGCAGAATTACCTCCGTGATCTGATTTCACCCCGTTTCCTCACCCTGCACATTTACGTGCCATCGGGTCACAATTTCAAGCCTTTTTTTTTTTTTTTTTTTTTTTTTGCAGAAATCTGATCATAGATGTTTCTTGGAAAATGATTCATAAAGCATGTAGAGCTAAATGGTGAGAAAATAACCTATTTATTTTTGTTTTGTTTTTTGTTTTATCATTTTTTCCTGACACCTGTGGTATGTTTGAGTTGGAAGGTCTCTGCTGTGTAAATTTTCCTCTTGTAATGAGTAAATATACCGAACCGTTGTACATAAAAAAAAAGCTGTATATAATCTCCCAGGACCTTTTGCACCCTTCTCTTTGTACTAGTCTGATCTTGCGTAGAATGTGGGGTTCTAACAGCAATGAGACGCTGCAGGTGATGTAAAAAAAAAAGTCTCTTTTGTTTTGTTTTTGTTTTTTTATTTGTATTTTTATTTTGTTTTCCCTTTTATTTTTCCCTTTTGTACAATGTAGTTGAATTGTGTACATATTGTTGGAGCAGCTATGGGGAGGGAGGGGTTTGTTGATGCTGTCTTCAGTGCTGTCAAAGACCCAGTACTTTCACCTCTAGCTGTGTCGATATCCTGCAATTCAAACGCGAGAAAATTAGAAAAAGAAAAAAAAAAAAAAATCAAAAAATGAATAGAATAAAAAAAATTTCAAAATTGTTATTTTCTACAGTTGCATGTACAGAGAGCGCGAGAACTGCTGTTGTTCCTCAGAGATTATGTTCGTAAATAAATTTTTGAAATATGATGGTTGTCTGTCATTTCTTTTCAGTTTCTATAATGGCCAGCAGATGGCGATATTGTTATTATTTTAATTTTTTTATTATTTTTATTTTTTGTTGGGGGTCCCGAAACATTGGGCGCCTTTTAGCCGTGAGAAAATATCTAACATGTTTTATTGTAGCTGAAGAGAATTCTACTTACCCCAAGTCCCACTTTATATATATATATATATATAATATATTAGTGCTGTTCATCTCTATTACTGAGGCCAATGTGATTCGCATCTCGCTGTTTAGACAACGATACATTAAAGACACGTGTTAGACAATTCACTTTTATTTCTTCAGTTCAGACAGACAACAAATCAATTTACTTAAATTCCTTTTGACTTCTAACTCATGGTCCTTCCACACACACGCCTCTGTAGTGCAACAAAAAAGCTGAAATAAAACCAGACGTTCTTTTCCTGTTGTGTCTGGAGGAAGTTACAGCTCTGCTTCTGCCATGTTAATCTGTATTCTATGTGACCACAGAGACGGAGGCGTGTCCTGAGAGTGTTGTGATGCGTCGTATTCACGTGCTGAGAGAACGCGCTCGAGATACAATAATAATCTACTAATAATATTTCAATAAATCGTTTCTTACCGACGCAAATATTTTCAAAACGATGATACAAATGGCAACTTTTTAAATCGATTTTTACGTGTGAAGAAAATAATTATGATAGTGATTTATTTTAATAAACGGCACGAGGCACAACATGAACGACACTGAAAAAAAAAATATTGAAATGACGGCACCAGGAGTTTATTTATTATTATAAATAATATATATAATAAATAAAATAATTGGACGCATCCAATTACTAATGCACTACTTTAACAGTGTGTGTGATTCGGAGCAGCAGAATTCTGGATTTAATGAGCCAAACATCAATAACAGCTTGAACTCCATTTTAATGCTCTCTGCTTCATCACAGGTTCTATTTAAACCACTCTGAAAGCTGTTGTTCTTCTCCTTCGGAATCCCAGACGCTTGATGGACATGAAGATGGCAGGAGCTCAAACTTTTGACTTTTACGTTTTTTAAGTTACCAGTGGGTGGCGCCACTAAACCAAAATACATACTGAATGAGATTGTCTTCCAAAACACTGGTTTGGAAATTTATACTGAAGCCCAGGATTTAATATCACACAGGCAACAAGCTGTGTGTTCTGACACCTTCTATCAGAGCCAACATGAACTTCATCAGCAGTTTGTACTACAGTAAAATCTTCTGTTAGATCACACCACACGGGGTGGCCTTCACTCCTCACACCTCAGAGAGCCCTGATAATCCATGACCCTGCCGCAGGTTTCTCTTCCTCTCAACACATCACCATCATCATCACCATCACCATCAAATCCCACAATTTTACACTTGCCATTGTTATGACGCCTCCACGATGTGGGTTTAATGTTTGAGGCACAGTGAAGTTCTTCCTTTCTTTGCTTGTTAGAAAGCAGGGTTCAGAGAACAGGGTCAGCCATGATACAGCGCTCCTGGAGCATGGAGGGATAAGGGACCTTCCAGTGAGTAGCCCAGAGCTTAAACCATGAAGCTCCTACTTGTGGTGATCAGTTTGTATTCTCATGTCCAGCCTCAGGAGATCCCTACATGAGTCGCTCAAAAAAAACTGGGTGGAGTGTGTGTGGAGGAGTGTTTGGAGGAGTGAGTGTGTAGGACGCGGCGTTTCCCACTGACACTCGCTCTGGTTTCTTATATTTTAACGATGGAGTTTGAAGCGAAGGTTTTGCCGCAGATTGGAGGATTCGGCCGCTATAACCGACTGGTTGCGCTCTTCAGCTGGTTTCCGCACTTCGCCGTGGCTCTGAGTCTTTTCTCCGATGTTTTCTTCACGCTCGTCCCGGAGTCGTACCACTGCCGAGCGGATCCGGAGCTTCTGCCCTCCGCCTTCCTCCTCAGAAACTTCTCCAGACAGCTTTACCTCAACTTCACCGTCCCGTGGATTAACGGCTCCGGACCGAGTCACTGTGATCACTACAAGTACCCGAGGAACTGGACCAACTTCACGGTGAGGGAGTCCAGGGAGCTGGTGCCGTGTACCAGGGGCTGGTGGTACGGAAACGCCGCAGGGCTTCAGAGTAACTTCGTCACTGAGGTCAGTGATGTTCGTGTTTCTAATAAAAATCCAATCATCGGTTCATTACAGGTTCAGTGTGATCATAAATTATTGGTGCACTAGGTGTGCTATCTGATATATTAAAGGTGCAATAGGTGCAGTCTGATCTATTAAAGGTGCAGTAAGTGCAGTCTCTGATCTATTAAAGGTGCATTAAGTGCCGTCTGAACTATTACAGGTGCAGTAGGTGCAGTCTGATCTATTAAAGGTGCAGTATGTACAGTCTGATCTATTAAAGGTGCAGTAGGTGCAGTCTGATCCATTAAAGGTGCAGTATGTACAGTCTGATCTATTAAAGGTGCAGTATGTACAGTCTGATCTATTAAAGGTGCAGTAGGTGCAGTCTGATCTATTAAAGGTGCAGTAGGTGCAGTCTGATCTATTAAAGGTGCAGTAGGTGCAGTCTGATCTATTAAAGGTGCAGTAGTTGCAGTCTGATCTATTAAAGGTGCAGTAGTTGCAGTCTGATCTATTAAAGGTGCAGTAGGTGCAGTCTGATCTGTTAAAGGTGCAGTCGGGTGAAGTCTGATCTGTTAAAGGTGCAGTCGGGTGAAGTCTGATCTGTTACAGGTGCAGTCGGGTGAAGTCTGATCTGTTACAGGTGCAGTCGGGTGAAGTCTGATCTGTTACAGGTGCAGTCGGGTGAAGTCTGATCTGTTACAGGTGCAGTCGGGTGAAGTCTGATCTGTTACAGGTGCAGTCGGGTGAAGTCTGATCTGTTACAGGTGCAGTCGGGTGAAGTCTGATCTGTTACAGGTGCAGTCGGGTGAAGTCTGATCTGTTACAGGTGCAGTCGGGTGAAGTCTGATCTATTAAAGGTGCAGTCGGGTGAAGTCTGATCTATTAAAGGTGCAGTCGGGTGAAGTCTGATCTATTAAAGGTGCAGTCGGGTGAAGTCTGATCTGTTACAGGTGCAGTCGGGTGAAGTCTGATCTGTTACAGGTGCAGTCGGGTGAAGTCTGATCTGTTACAGGTGCAGTCGGGTGAAGTCTGATCTGTTACAGGTGCAGTCGGGTGAAGTCTGATCTGTTACAGGTGCAGTCGGGTGAAGTCTGATCTGTTACAGGTGCAGTCGGGTGAAGTCTGATCTGTTACAGGTGCAGTCGGGTGAAGTCTGATCTGTTACAGGTGCAGTCGGGTGAAGTCTGATCTGTTACAGGTGCAGTCGGGTGAAGTCTGATCTGTTACAGGTGCAGTCGGGTGAAGTCTGATCTGTTACAGGTGCAGTCGGGTGAAGTCTGATCTGTTACAGGTGCAGTCGGGTGAAGTCTGATCTGTTACAGGTGCAGTCGGGTGAAGTCTGATCTGTTAAAGGTGCAGTCGGGTGAAGTCTGATCTGTTAAAGGTGCAGTCGGGTGAAGTCTGATCTGTTAAAGGTGCAGTCGGGTGAAGTCTGATCTGTTACAGGTGCAGTCGGGTGAAGTCTGATCTGTTACAGGTGCAGTCGGGTGAAGTCTGATCTGTTACAGGTGCAGTCGGGTGAAGTCTGATCTGTTACAGGTGCAGTCGGGTGAAGTCTGATCTGTTACAGGTGCAGTCGGGTGAAGTGACACATTTTTCGGACAGATTGTGGATTGATTTCAGATTGTTGTCTGTTTGTGGCTGCAGGATTCTAAAGTCTGATTTGATCAATAGTTTGATGTTTTGTGTTTTTGAGGAACGCAGCACTGAGAACATTTCTCGCTCAGACCAACAGGAAGTTCGAAAGCTTGATGGGCTTTTCTTCCTGAATGCTTTACTCATCAGGGTTTCCAAAGGCCAGCGAGTGGTGCAGGACAGGAAGAAGAGGAATGTAGAGCGCAGCAACAGTGTAACATTATTACAGCAAACTGCTGTTTCTTAAATCAAAAGGGAATTTAAAGAGCTCATTTCCCCAACAATGGTATCTGGTGCTGGGTTTTACGACCTTCTGATCAGGAGACCAACATCTTTACTACAAATGCACAAGAAAAACAAACATTTGTGGGGGTTTTAGCATAAGATTGGTATGAAAATCTCATTCCACATCGTCTCCATTTGCTGTTTTAATAACTGAGAAGATGTAGAATTTGTGGAGATTTGTGCACATTCATACACAAGTCAGTTGCTGATGAGGAGGTCTGGGGTGCAGTCAGCGTTCACATTCATCCCATTGCTCTTCTATAGAGTTGGAGCTCTATAGCCAGAGATCTTCCACTCCAACCCATGTGAAGCAGATCTTAATGGATCTGGATTTGTGCACAGGAGCATCGTCATAAGGGAACAGGTTTGGGTCCATACCACCTATGTCTGGAAAAGTTAGGTGTCCCAATACTTTTGTCAATGTAGTGTTTGTGTGTGTGTGTAAATATTGGATTCAACTAAGAAAACAGATCAGCGCCCCCTATGGGATCATTACTGCATGGACGATTATGTTGATGAACAAGTTATTTAACTGTAACTGATGCAGTGAGCAGCTTCTCATTGGGGGGGGGGGGGTGTTTGGGGGGCTGTGCTGTGATCTGGGGTTCTTCATAAGGTGGAAAATTCACTCACCGGGTTCACCAGGCGTCTCATCCAATAGGAGAGCAGAAGCAGTATTTGGATGTTTTTTTTTTTTTCTTTGTTTCAAACGTGAGGCAGGAAAACGTGTCCGATTTTTTGTCCGATTGTAGATTTATGGCTCAGGGGCACTTGGCAACCCTCAAAACATTAACAGACGTGTAATGGATTTTGACACGTTAAAACGTCAATAAGGACCATCAAAACAGACCCTTGATTGTTTCCAACAGCACCATTGTGTGAGGTCGAAGGTCAGATGACCTCACTATAACCCTGTTTGTTGACGATATTTCCAATAAACGTGCGTCATGAACTTTAGGAGGTAAACAAACCCTGAGTATCTCGTTAAAGATACCTAATCTGAGTTGCTTCTCTTCGCTGGTGTCCACAGTGGAACCTGGTTTGCAAGGACTACTGGAGGATTCCACTGCAGCACGTCTGCTTCATGACCGGCTGGATCCTGGGATACGTCCTGCTCGGGACTCTGTGTGACTGGTGAGCGATTCGGAGCATGTAGTGGAAATTATCATTTTTCTACATGCTGTTTGTAGATACATTTGGATTGGCATAACTCATTTATGTGTGTGTGTGTGTGTGTGTGTGTGTGTGTGTGTAGGTTTGGACGACGTCAGACTCTTCTGATCTCTGTGTCCTTCTCAGGCCTGTTTGGAGTCTCTGTGTGTTTCTCCAACAGCTCCGTGGTGTTCCAGCTTCTCCGCCTGGGCCAAGGCGCCGCACTCGCTGGTGTCTTCCTTTCCTCCTACATCAGCCGTGAGTTCCACATGAGTGCTTCTTGTGTCAACACACACACACACACACACACACACACACACACACACACACACACACAGTAGTGTACATAAGGAGATCACACCTTTAGTTAGATCATCGTTGCACGTAATAAAGAGATGTTGACAGGTTTTTTCTTCGTGGTGAAATCTGTTGAAGGACATCAGAAGATGGCTGCAGGTCGGTTTGTGTAATCAGAGAGCAGGATGTCGGTGCGGAGTAGGAAGCTCCTGTTTATCCACAACATCCTGTCTGAATTCATGTTCTACTGATTGAATGTTTATGCTTCGAAGGAGGAAATTGGTTTCAGCATGAACATGTAAAGACGGCAGCCTTGCATTATGGGTAAACACTGAGTTCTAGTCACTTGTGAACTACAAATCCCTGGTTCTTCTCTGCAGCAGTAACTTTTGCCTTTTGTGTGTTAGATTTCTGTATGAAGGTAATTTGCACATTTGATAGACGAATGTTGGGAAGTACATTTTAATGGCAAATTACAATGTGCACCAGCAGAAGTTACGTTTTCTTTGTTTGTTTTGGAGCAAAATGATGATAAACAACATCTTCAGAACATTGGTGAAGTCTGAGGTCAAAACTAATGAAGCTTCACCAAACCAACCAGGAGGAAATTCAAAATAAACATCATACAGGTCTTTCTTTTACCCACTGGTCGGTGTGAATAGTGGATTGTGATTGGTTGGAAGGAGTTCAGGTGTGAATAGTGGATTGTGATTGGCTGGAAGGAGTTCAGGTGTAAATAGTGGATTGTGATTGGCTGGAAGGAGTTCAGGTATGAATAGTGGATTGTGATTGGCTGGAAGGAGTTCAGGTGTGAATAGTGGATTGTGATTGGCTGGAAGGAGTTCAGGTATGAATAGTGGATTGTGATTGGCTGGAAGGAGTTCAGGTGTGAATAGTGGATTGTGATTGGCTGGAAGGAGTTCAGGTGTGAATAGTGGATTGTGTTTGGCTGGAAGGAGTTCAGGTGTGAATAGTGGATTGTGATTGGCTATGAAGATCTGCTTCACATGGGTTGTATGAGTGGAAGATCTCCTGATATAGAATAATGAATGTGAACACTGACTGCACCTCAAGATCAGTACCTGACTTTACTAACACTCATAGCTGAATGAGCAAAAATCTTCCCAGAAGAGTGGAGCTTATTATGGGTTTTAATGAGCAAATGTAGACTTTATATATATATAAATAATTTGTTCCCACTAGTTTTCATGATTGTCATGCTGTTATATGATCCTCTTGTAAGTTCTCACGAACCACCTTGATCTTCATCTGCGCTTGCAGTAAACAAGAATGCAAGTCCAAGGCTTTCTCTAATCCTAAACTTCCTCTGGAAAGCTATGTTTTTCCTAATTTGGCCTTCCGGTGATTGTTCCATCCAGCAGAAGTTGCATTCGAGGAAAAGGCTTAAGGAAACTCTGTGTAATGCCCTTTCATACATGCAGTCCACACGTTCTGGCGTTGTGTGACGTGGAGCTTTAAAGTGCGTAGGAGAAGAAGGTACAGGGTGGAACTAGAAACATGAATCATGAACATGCACATACACACCTAAAGCCCAAATTCCTTCGAGGTCATAAGAAAAGAATTCGGTCCAGATTAAAATTCTGAGAAGAAAGTGAAGTTCCTTTCCAGACTCCTCTTCAGGAATTTCACACAGTTCTGCTCTCATTCACGGAGCACTGCAAGCAAACAATGGGCACGGCTTTCAGCCTGAGAGATTTTTATCTGAGAAAACTTTCAGTGCATTGAAATGTTTACTGAAATGTAAGTTTAAAGGATAATGTGATGAATTAGAGCTTCAAAAATATGGGCCCAAACTTCCACATTTACTCTCCATTTACTGCTATAATAATCTCCACTCTTCTGGGAAGATACTCCACTAGCGTTTTTGGAGATTTGTGCCACAACGGTGTTAGTAAAGTCAGGTGCTGATGAAGGTAAGGAGGCCTGGGGTGCGTTCAGCGTTCACAATCATTGTTCAGTAGGGTTGAAGATCTATAGCAGGAGATCTTCCACTCCAACCCATGGAAAGTAGATCTTCATGGAGCTGGCTTTGTGCACAGGAGTATTTTCATCCTGGAACAGGTTTTGGGTCTCCTAGTTTGAATGAAGGGAAAATGTCTTGCTCCTGCATCCGAAGGCGTCCAATACAATTGCGCCTCCAAATATCTGGATACAGTTTGGAGAAGGGCTAAAAATGGCTGAAATATCCAGATGTTCCAGTACTTGTGTGTATAAAGTGGCGCATGTGCTTGAGGTTGTGTTTGCCATAAACCTCTATAATTTAGTCTATATTTTAAATATATCATATATTTTCTATATGAATTAAGTGTGACGTAACAAACACATTGCAAAGATTTTAACGATGATCATGCACTTTTCCGAGCTGTGGACCTGCCTCAGCTTTTTTAGGTTGTGGAGATGATGAGCTGTGAAGACTGTTGCTTAGTTTTAGGGTCGTCCCCTAACTCCTGAGTTTCACTCGTAATGATCCTCGACATGAAGGACGGGCACGGAGTTCTTGTCAGACTTCGGCCCTGTGTTCCTTCTGCTCCTGGGACAGCCTGGGGATGAACACGGCAGCAATACGCCGCATGTTCAAATCTCACGTGAGGATTGTCTGGACTGTTCTCTCCGAGTTTCCCTGGAGAGGCGTGGCAGTCGATGGCGTGCCTGTTTTCTCGCAGTACAGGATGCAGGTGGCGGTCGTCTCTTGTGCACCGCTGGCAAAGCGTGTTACGAAACCTCGTATGTGTATGTATTATCATGGTGACGTTCGTTCCAGCTGCAGTCAGTTCTCATACACATGTTGTGGAACACCAGTAAAATTGATCTATTGTTCCCAGTTCACCAGCTGAATTTTATTGTTGATTTGATTTTTTGGTTAATGATTTATTTATTCTTAAACACCTCAAGGACCAAATTAATTCTGTCTATGAAAAGAGTTCCCTTTAATTGTTTTTTTATAAGTTTTTTCCTCTTGGTGTGAATGCTGCAGGTCTGGAGGTGTGTGATCCTCCTCACAGGCTCATGGTGTCCATGGTGAGCGGTTTCTTTTCTGTGATTGCCGAGCTCATGCTCCCGGGCCTGGCTGTGCTGTGCAGTGAGTGGTCTGTGCTTCAGGCTGTGGCTACAGTTCCTCTACTGCTGCTGCTGTCTTACTGGTGGTGAGAATCACACACACACACACACACACTCACACACACACACACACACACACACACTAATCCGCCACAGCGGATCATCCGTCTCCACACCCCCCTGTCCTCTACATCTGCCTCTTTCATACCATCTACCTGCATGTCTTCCCTCACCACATCCATAAACCTCCTCCTTGGTCTTCCTCTTTTCCTCCTTCCTGGTGTCTCCATCCTCAGCATTCTCCTACTGATATACCCCATGTCCCTTCTCTGCACATGTCCAAACCATCTCAATCTCACCCTCCTCACCTTGTCTCCAAAACGTCCTACATGTGCTGTCCCTCTAATAAACTCATTTCTCAGCATCTTCAGCTCTGCTACCTCCAGCTCCACCTCCTAAAAATGTATAATAAAATAATAGTTATAATAATCTAACAAATAGCTACTGGTTAATCTACTGATTAATGAATAAAATAAAATGGATACTGGATAAAAAACAAACACTGTATGTCAAATAATAGTGAACTTTATAACCAAAATAAAAAAAACAGTAATGAATCATAAAAAATGTGCCACCGGAAATAAATAAATCTATGAATAAATATAATAATAATATATAATAAATATCTAGCACTTTCCCTGCAGTGCACAGTTTTACATACAGAACGTGGCGTCAGTGATTCGCCTCTAGAGGCCGCTCTCGTAATGACAGCGGACTGCAAGCCGGAAAAACTATCAGCATGGACTTTGTTGGTAGACGATAGTTGCAGCGATCAACTATCGGTGCCTCGACCTCCATTAATAACTAAGGCACATTTTAGTGGGAAAGCCAACCTTTATTATCAAATTATCAAAATTGCGTTTTCAAAATATGTCTTTGGGGTTATTCAGAGGTCCGTTCTGAATGTGGGGGCAATAGTCTGCTGAACAATATCAGGTGCTAGAATTTATTATAAAATAGTAA
The DNA here is from genome assembly GCF_946808225.1 of Silurus aristotelis. Lineage (NCBI taxonomy): Eukaryota > Metazoa > Chordata > Actinopteri > Siluriformes > Siluridae > Silurus > Silurus aristotelis. The sequence continues at coordinate 1,337,496 of NC_139582.1, read as the reverse complement.
TTTTAGTCCCCTTCATTTTCTGAGCAAGTGACCTGCTGATGTTTAATATCTGCTTCGGTACATTATAGTGTTTGTGTCACTTCATTCGTCTTTATTCGCTACATAGATGTCTGTATTTTTTACTCGACACAACGTTGCACACTTTTCGAGTGTGTGTGTGTGTGTGTGTGTGTGGAGACTTGTATGTGTGGTATGTGTTCTAATGTGTGTCTTGTGTTACCGTACACTGACTTGTCGAAGACATTTGCCGTAGTAAATGAATAGCATGCTTGTATGTTTGAACAGCTGGCCCTCTGTGTTTCCCGAATCTCCACGCTGGCTTCTGGCCACATCTCAGATTCCTCAGGCCAAGAGATGCCTACAGCTGTTCTCCACCCGGAACGGAGTGTGTATGAGGGATGAGATCTACCCAGCCGAGACTCTTCTGACGGGTACGCGTGGAGTTGCGTCACTCCTGGACGCAAAACATCTTTACTGTTTTCACACGTTATCTCGTATTTCTTATGAGTTCAGGCAGGAATTCAAGGAACTGAAAATAAAGGCAGAGAGTCAGATGACAAATTCTATTTAGAGACTTCCTGTAGGAATGTGTAAGAATATGCCATATGAAATTGCAGCATAGAAACAAACAAGGTCAGTAGTACGACGCCGTTTTAGCGCCACCTTAAAAAAGAAGTAAAAATTTCAGATCGCGAGAATAAACGTAGAAACGTTTCGCTGTTTTGCATAAAATGGATGTGGAGGGTTTGGATAAATCCTGCTTCGTTTAGGATTTAACTCCTATTTTAACTTGGCATCAGCACAGAGTTATAATCAGTAAACACACACTTCAGCGGTTTTGTAGGAAACTTCATTTATTCAGAAAAAAAATCAGACAGACATTGAGGAAATCGCCTCTTTTGTGCAGGCTGAAGGATATCGATGGTAACACGTGCGTGATATTCAGAGAAGAGATGTTCTTAAGACACTATGAGGATGATGATCACAGAAAAAAAAATCTGATCTCATGTCACTCTAAACAAATGTGGGCAGGAAAGCAGCATATGTCTAAGTATATCAGTGAAGTCTGGCTGAATCTGTGATCGTGCTTCTCTCTGTTATTGTTTTTTCAGAGATAGACGTGGCGTTCCCAGAAGACCCCCAACCAAAGTACCACCACATCTTCGAACTCTGGCACACCAGAGTTATCTGGAGGAACTGTCTCATCCTGACATTCACCCTGTAAGTGACACGTAAACACCTCTGAATCTGTGTGCTTTTGTTTTTTTATATTATAACCTTCCCTTCAGTGTATTTGGTTGCCAGGTGCAGCACATTCATCTGCGCTAAAGCTGGAACAATATTCAATATTTCTTATTGACTTTAATCCCCTGGTCAGTGTGAAAAGTAAATTGTGATTGGCTGGAAGGAGTGGAGAGCATTGAACACACCGGGAGTTTGTGTCTTTCTAAGTTGAAACAGATCTTATAGAATATGAGGATTTTTATAAACGGGTTGAGACACGAAATTAATTTGATGATAAAATTGTTCTCTCTCCCTCAATTCTTTCCTCAATCACTCGCTCTCACTCCTCTTTCTACTTTTTTCTCTGTGATTCGGAGCAGCAGAATTGTAGATGTAATGAGGCGGATATAAAATGCATAATGAAAACGTGTTATTTTGATCCATTCAGTCAGTTTCGCTCTGCAAACATCAATAACAGCTTGAACTCCACCATTGTGGGAAGTGAGCATAGTACAAGGTGATAATCAGAGCTAGGTGTGAGACCTTTTAAAATGATCTCCGCTTCACCTCAGGACCTTCTTTATCTCTCACACCGAGCCCTGTATAATCAAGTACTAATAACCTTACATCCTAAACATTCTTGTGATTGCCTGCCCATATTTAAATAGGACATTGTTGTTCTGCCATATAACAAAAAGCCATTAGGACAAACTTCACACGTGTGATATTTAGAGGTCGACCGATTCATCAGTTTTGCTGAATAATTTTCACCGATAGTTCATTGCTGGAACCGTCGAATGTCTGCAAATATACACAGAGATAGTTTTTCCGGATTGCGTTATAAAGTACGAGAGCGGCCTCTAGAGGCGAATTACTGACACCACATGCTGTTTATAATGTTTAGTGACTTTTTTATTCATTTTGGATGTAACTGTTATTTTATTTTTTTTATTTGGAGTGTTACATTTTGTTTCAGTTTGTTTTTTTATTTTCCTCAATATTGATTAATATAATGAATATAGTCATATAGTATTTAAATTAGCATATTTTCATGATTCTTAAATTGTTTTATTTGTAATAAAGAACTATTTTACATAAAGTATTTGTTTTTATTTAGTGTGCATGAGTAGTAAATAAGTATGAAGCCATTGCTAATGAAGTGTGATGTTTTCTATCCACTCCACAGTTTCCTAAGCACAGGGATACAGTACTGTTTCACCCGGAACCTCCACAGCTATTCTCCTCACTTCTACTTCGTCTATTTCCTGCGAGCTCTGATGGGAGCCGTGGCCTGCGGTCTCCTGTGTGTGTCTGCTGACCGGCTGGGCCGGAGAGGAATTTTGCTGCTAGCTGCAATCGTCACAGGCCTATCATCACTGCTTCTGCTGGCCCTCACGCAATGTAATAATAATAATCATCATCATCGTCATTACCGTTTCACACAAGACCACACTCACAGTCAGAATAACATGGTTGTTTAAAAATGTAAAAAAAAAAACCTGGTGTTGCGGAAGTGAGATCATGTTGTTTCTGGCCGATGGAGTGTGCACGTGGTCAGAATAGCAGACGTGGTAACGTACGTGGTCAGAATAGCACCAGTTGCACAGCTCCCGATGTACACAGAACGATGTCTTTTGTTGGTGCTCCCTGTGACTGTGTGTTCAGCCTTGTCCTGCCATCTGTTGGTGTGTTACAAAACTAGTCCCAAAATGTTTTGATACCACCTCGTATCTGTTCTAATTATGTGTATAACTGATACATAAATCCACGTAATGATCTTACAGTCCTGCATGGAGGACTGGTGCTGGTGCTGTCATTCGTGGGACTTCTGTCCTCTCAGGCTCTGGCGATGCTTAGTGTTTTCTTCGCCAGTGAAGTCATGCCGACTGTTGTGCGGTAAGCGAAAGCGCAGATAAAACGAAAACATTCGAAAGTTTCAGTCTGTCTCTCTCATGACCTTTCCGTCTGTCTCAGGGGCGGCACTCTGGGTCTGGTGTTGGCTGCTGGCAGCGTGGGCACCGCCGCCTCATCCCTGATGGAGCTGCAGAACAATGGGGGCTACTTCCTGCACCACGTGGTGTTCGCCTCGTTCGCCGTGCTCTCTGTGCTCTGCATCATGCTCCTTCCTGAGAGCAAGCGCAAAGCCCTAGCCGACTCCCTGAGAGACGGAGAGAGTCTGCGCCGACCTCCTCTCTTCCTCTCCGGGAGAGAGAGGGATGATCTCCCACTGCTCCGCTGCCACCATCCAACTTCTCAGTACAACCCGGAGAACTACTCACGCCTGCTCAGCACCACCAGGAAGATGCTCTCGCAGGACACCGTGCCGTACAGGATCACGGTGGAGTCTCAGCCGCCGGCGCTGCAGAGAAACGGAACTTCTCAGGAAGATCACAATGTCTCCTCATAGCAGACGGATAAAGTCTTCACACTGGTGGCTACTGGGTTTTAAAGTGCAACAAATTAATGTAGAGTTTTGCTTTTTCCAACTGCAGGAGGTGGAGCTACTCATGGCCATTATTGTATGATCTGTCTTTAATATAATGAAGTCCATCTATAATCATGACATGCTCTTTCCCACCTCTGAGCAAATATTCTTCTCCAAACTCAGTGTGTGCTGTGATAAATTCTTCTCCAGGCTCCAGCCGTCACACTTCGCTGTTTCTTCGTAAAAGCCTCGGTCTGAACTTGTTTGTTTTCAATGAAGCCAAAGATCACATGAGAGCTGCTCCTTGTTTACTTAGCTGGTCTCATGGCTTTCATTGAATGCATCTTATCACCTTGTTGTTCTGGGGCTTCATTACATGGAACTGAAAGGTGCTCACATTGTTTATACAAACAACTCTGTGTTCATGTATCTGTGCTTCTGTGCTCTCGCTGTGCCATAGTGTGCACTGAAGGAAGAAGGTAAGTGCTATAATGAGATAACGGTCACGTGGATTAGTGCACTTTGAGCATCTGCTGAGATTCACTTACAATAACAGTGATCTTCATCTTCATTTGGCCCAAAATCTTTGCCTTGATTCTTCTTTTTTTTGTTTTTGTTTTTTTTTTTGTTGTCTTTTGAAAATGTGAACCGGTTTTGTTGTATCAGTCTGATTCTTTAATCCAGTCTGGTGCAACATGGGAACTGCATGCTATTTGTTTTATATATATTTGTAGTGTGTGTGTGTGTGTGTGTGTGTGTGTGTGTGTGTGTGTGTGTGTGTGTGTAGAAGTGCAATAAAATCCGTTTCAGCTTCCAGATATCTTCATTACAATTCTACTTTTATATTAATGCCATTTTTTTGTGCTGCCCTGAATAAACTACACTATATAACCAAAGGTTTTTGACCACCTGACTATAAGATTGTGCTTCTGAACATCTCATTTCACAGTTAGTCTCCATTTACTGGTGTAAGAAAAAGTTCTTGTGGAGGTTTGTGCTCATTGCGTGTTGCCAGGGTGTTAGAAACGTCAGGTACTGATGTAGGTGAGATGATGAGATGTTGGGGTGCAGTCAGCATTTGCATTCATCCCATAGGTGTTTAATATGGATGAGGTCAGCGTTTAGTAGCAGGAGATCTTCCATTCCCACCCATGTAAAGCGTATCTTCATGCACATTGTGATGCTGGAACATGTTTGGGTCTTCTAGTTCAGGTAAAGGGGATTTTTCATCCTACTGCATTCAAAAAAGTCCTATACAAATTTTTGTTAACAGTTTAGGGAAGAACCACATCTGGCTGGGGAAGAACCACATCTGGCTGGAAAAGTCGGGTGTCTTAATAGTTTTGTCTGTATAGTGTCTAACACACAGCATTTCAGTGTTCTCCGCTTTAGATCAGAACTTTCTGGACTAATTGTGCAAATTGTGATACTGTGTGGTGTTTTCTGGATGATCAGCGACTGTTTTTGAGGAATAAACCAAATGAAACTTTCACTGGCTGGCTTCATCACACTTCTAATTCAACAGCTCCCCCTGCAGGATGACAGTGAAATTACATTTTAGCTGAATGACCGCAGAATGTGTGAGATCTTTGATGCAGTCTGGAGTTGAACGCTACTGGATACAGAGTGGAATTACCATTCTAATGTGCTGAAGGTGTGTTGTACCTGCACTATACTGTACCTGTACTATACTTTCACTTCAAACCATCAATTCATTTCATCTTCTAGAGCAGGTCAGGTTGTGATTTACAGTCAGAATCATCTACAAATCAGGTTTGTTTATTTTTTTTCTACATTTTATTTCTACCTGTCTGTCTGTTTGTCTGTCTGTCTGTCTGTCTGTCTGCCCTGTCACAACTTCTTTCTTTATCTGTCTGTCTGTTTATTCTTTTATAAGTTATATCTTTTTTTCCTTTTCTTTGTCAAGCCAAAATCAGTGTTTGTTTTGATGAACTTCTCTAGTTTTCTTCATTATATTGAGGAATAATTGTCATTCCGGATTTATTTGGGGGGAAAAAAAGATGACATCATTACCCGCCATACATAATTGATTGTATACATACAGATATAATCACTATGCAATGCGATTTCCTTAAAGGAATGACAGTAATATCTGGGTGCTTTAAGAGTCTGTGGTTCTTCTGTGGATTTTGCTGAACTGCAGGTGGCTCAGGAAATGCAGCTCTCTACAGGCCCATCTGCCTCTCCAACAGCAGGTGTCTGGCTTCAGTATTTCATTCCTCTTGTCCTTGTCCTGTCACTCCGTTACACTCTTTCTCCACAAACACACAGCCGTGTCATAGACAGTGCTGGAAGTCCTGCACTTCTGTCAGGAAGGTTGATGATGTTTATGTTTTGTTTCTTCTTTTGTACCTTAATGGCATCAGGCAGCTACACGTCTGTACGTTTCTCCTCCTTGGACTTTTCTTATCTACACCACTCATCTGTTGTCTTGCATTTTGAATTGGTGAGATTAAACTGAAAATCATCAGTCAGGACTGAGATTTGTGCTCATCTCTCACTTTATACCCCTGTAGCTGAACATTCTCTTGTTATTTCAGGTCTGACTGATGATCCAAGAGATGTTCTGTGTCCCATTTTTTCCACTCATATACCTTTATTCAGTCACATTTTGAAAACCAGAGACGAATTTTAATTACTGTTTTTCTCAGTTGCTTTATAGCATTTCTCAGGTTATTCTTACTATTTGGTAACCAGTAAGTGAATTTCTCAAAGCAATTTGTGCACATTTGTCTGTACTTTTCTCAGAATCCTTAGTTCATCTCTTTAAATTATGTTTCTGTGTGAATGAACATCTCATTCCCATCAGAAAAACACGTCCTTATGTCATTGTTCACAAACAAGATCTTCAAAATGTTTCAGAGTTTCCTGATATAAACTACAGTTTGGATTGAAAATGCAGAAGGTCTGAATTTCTTCTGTTTGAAATCTCTGAGTTTCAGCAGCACAAATGTGTTTATTTGATTGTATATTTGATTTATTATTGATTGTAAGACACCGGACAGGATTCACACTTTTACTCTACTGTATTAGTGTTTGTTCACTTCATTAGTGACGTTCAAGATTCATCTGCACAATTCATCAATTCAACACATTCACAAAGAAAAGAATAGAATAGAAGTTTAAGACTCGCAGACGATGAAAACTCGTTTAAACATTTTGCATTTAAAGATTTTTACAATCAACTGATTCCTGAATGTTTTGGGGGTTAAAACTATTCAGATGAAACCAGTTTAATAAATTTTGATCAACATGAACATAAATAATTAATAATGTGGGGAACAGCAGACACTCGTACACAATCCATTAAAAGATTTTACCAAAGAATTTGCAATTTGTTCAAAATTGCTTTTATTACAGTATGTGCACAAGTGATGATGATCTGGAGGCTGAACGAGTAGTTTTGAGAAGTTTTTATTTCTGATCTGAGAAACGCTCCATTTCTCTTCTTCATATATTCTTATTTATTCTATATTTTGTGGAACGAGTGATGTGAATGCCATAAATGTTGTGATGTCTTTTTATCTTTAGAAGGTCTCTAGATCTACTCTAATACCAGTCACCATCAACACAACAAAGCGTCTGTCAGAGCCTGAACTTCTCCAACTTCAGTCTTGGTGTGAAATCCTACGAGGAGGAATCAGTCATGATAAAACTAGGCCACTCCGTTCCCACATGCACACAGGCCGAGCAGACAACAAGACCAACAACACACGTATCAGCATCCATCTGCTTGAGATCTTTGTTGGAATCCTCGTCAGGAATCTGCAGCACAGAAAGAACTTAATCTCGCTAATCCTTACAGCATTACTCACTTTTCTGCAGCACTAAGCATGCTGCTAGATTAACTCCTCACTGGAGCTGTTTGGCTTTTCCTCATGAGGAAGGGAAGTTATTTAAGCAGAGAAAGTGCCGTCGTGTTGCTGAGGATCTCCACTAGAGCAGGTAACATCAGGCATTAAAAATAATCAGAACAAGGAAGCTGGAATAAAACAGAGGGAAAAAGTCAAATTCATAGAAGATCCACTTCTACTTTCCTGTGAGCCAAAACATTTTATCTGTTGACCTCTACTTTCATTTTGTATCTTTACTATATGCTCAAAAGTTTGTGGACTGCTGACCATAAGATTAGTATTGTTGTTTTTTAGTTTTTTTACTTTCACTTTATTGAGAAGATGTTCCATTAGATTTTGTGGAGATTTTGTGCTCAGTGAGGAGGCCTGGGGTGCAGTCAGAGCTCACATTCCTCCTGTTCAAAAGGGTTTACAGCTCTACAGCAGGAGATCTTCCTCTCCAACCCATATAAAGCAGATCTTCGTGGAGCTTGATTTGTGCACAGGGGCATCTTCATGCTGGAACAGGTTTGGGTCTGGAAAAATAACATGCACCAGAATCCAAAGACGTCCTACACAATCTTGTTTGTGCTAACAAGATTGTGGCTGGAAAAGTCAGGTGTCCCAATACTTTTGTCTATATAGTGTAGAAGAGTGATGTATTTTATATACCGTCATGTCTAAGTCAGAGTAGTGATGTAATGTAGTGGAGTCTCTCCTGAGAACATTGTGTCTCCATCGGTAAACAGATTTTAACCTCAATAATGAAATCATTGTAATGAATGAGTGTTTGGTGTTGAGGATGAGGACTGGATCTATTTTTTATGTGATTCCTCATTCATTAGGGATAAACGTATAGGAATAGCGTTGAAAAGGGGTACATTTAAAACGTTCATTCTTTATTTATAAAAAAAAGCTTATTCATGATATTGTTCTGTGTTTAAAATAAAAAACACTGTACAAGTAGAATAGAATTTAACTGAATTATCCAGAATTTTGGTCATACAGCAGATTCCTGAAAGAAGATTTATGTGATTGACTTCCAGCGTAAATTTACAGAAGCTAATCTAAGACTTTATCTCTAAACATATCTTCTGACTAACATGATACAAATGCTGCCAGATTCCACACACACACACACACATTACAGGAGGAACAGACAGCTGTTCTATTAATACTATATAATAATAACAATAATAATAAATATTAATAATAATAATAATAATAATAATTTTATTATTAAATAGAACAATATATATATATATTTATCATATATTATTTATTATTTTATTTTATATATTATATTATATATAAACCCACCCACCCACACTCACCCACACACAGACACCCACCCACACCCACCCACACACACACACACACACACACACACACACACATATATATATATATATATATATATATATATATATATATATATATATATATATATATATATATATATATATATTTAAATACTGTTTCCTACACTTGCTGTTTGTTATTATTACTCCTCTGGTTTATACCCCTGTATTATTTCTTTGCATTTTCTTCTTCCCCTTTATATATATATATATACTGTATGTAGTAGAAATATTGGCTCCCTGAAAGGCTGCACGTGAGAGTTTTAGTCTGACACACTGAAGGTTGCACAAACACTCCTATCTGGCACATTTACTTATCCCCCTGCGTGTAACATTTCCAAACCAGTCCCCTGATTTTTACATAAAATAGGTCACATGTCATGGGGACTGTGGATGGAAGCCACAATAATGCTGGTGCCGGTTCTCAGTGCAGTTCTCTCTGCAGTCCTGCTGGTGTCTTTCCCAGAACTCATGTGCCCTCTGGAGTGTTTTTTGTCCTTGAGACGATCAGATATGATAGCTGACTGCGTACAGTTTACTCAGTGGAATACCGGTTTCACAGGCCACATATTTATCATAGCTTTAAAATCAGTTTATCACACCAGAAAACGTTTTGTTTTGTTTTGTTAAATGTGCCTCATTTTTTCACAGTTTACACAAAGTCATTATTACCTGTTTGGAAATATTAAGAGGGAATTACTCTTGTTTTTTCTAATCACATAATCCTTCGATATACAGCATGTGTAATTTCTGTAATGTTTATACAGTGTGAGTACGGTGGCTTGTGCAGGATACATCACTTCCTGTCTGATGACCTGTTCTACAGTATTGATCCTAAAGGACTGTAGACGTTAGACCCTGAATGGTTAACACATCATATCTGTTTATTTCCTGATTTATATAAAAATAAAGAATCCTTTTAGCTCTGTTCAGTTTGCCTTTATACTCTTCTGACCTGCTTAATTAACCTGAAGCCAGGACACCATGGTGCATAGATCATGTTGGAGATCTCATCTAAACTTTCCAAGATTTGATTTGGTTTGGGAATTATAAACTTATAAACTCTAATACATTGTCAGCTTTTATACATTTTGTTAGATATTTAGAACTTGTTTACATACACTTTTTATTAAACCAGTACTTGACTGCATACAGTCAAACCGATTATTGCTGACCAGCTGAAATGCAGCTGACCTCAACCCTGTACACGATCTCTCAGCTGGATCATCTAGACGTTTACCTGAACTGCTGCTATAATAATAATAATAATAATAATAATAATAATAATAATAATAATAATAATAATTATTATTATTATTATTATTATTATTATTACTATTATTATCCAGGGCTCATCCCAGAACTCATCACTATCACTGTTCTGTTTGATTACGATACACAGTGAGAGAGAAACTATTTTAATGTCCTGGTTGTTCTTAAGGTTTCTACGTCATGTCACTTACATCTGCCCCCCTGTTTGCTGTGCGATAGATAGATAGATAGATAGATAGATAGATAGATAGATAGATAGATAGATAGATAGATAGATAGATAGATAGATAGATAGATAGATAGATAGATAGATAGATAGATAGGGACAGACAGACAGACAGACAGACAGACAGATAGATAGATAGATAGATAGATAGATAGATAGATAGATAGATAGATAGATAGATAGATAGATAGATAGATAGATAGATAGATAGATAGATAGATAGATAGGGACAGACAGACAGATAGACAGATAGACAGATAGATAGATAGATAGATAGATAGATAGATAGATAGATAGATAGATAGATAGATAGATAGATAGATAGATAGATAGATAGGGACAGACAGACAGACAGATAGACAGATAGATAGATAGATAGATAGATAGATAGATAGATAGATAGATAGATAGATAGATAGATAGATAGATAGATAGATAGATAGGGACAGACAGACAGACAGATAGATAGATAGATAGATAGATAGATAGATAGATAGATAGATAGATAGATAGATAGATAGATAGATAGATAGATAGAGAGACAGATAGATAGATAGATAGATAGATAGATAGATAGATAGATAGATAGATAGATAGATAGATAGATAGATAGATAGGATCAGACAGACAGAGAGACAGATAGATAGATAGATAGATAGATAGATAGATAGATAGATAGATAGATAGATAGATAGATAGATAGATAGATAGATAGATAGATAGATAGGAGCAGACAGACAGACAGACAGACAGACAGACAGACAGACAGACAGACAGACAGAAAGATAGACAGATAGATAGATAGATAGATAGATAGATAGATAGATAGATAGATAGATAGATAGATAGATAGATAGATAGATAGATAGATAGATAGGAGCAGACAGACAGACAGACAGACAGTCAGAAAGATAGATAGATAGATAGATAGATAGATAGATAGATAGATAGATAGATAGATAGATAGATAGGGACAGACAGACAGACAGACAGACAGACAGATAGATAGATAGATAGATAGATAGATAGATAGATAGATAGATAGATAGATAGATAGATAGATAGATAGATAGATAGATAGATAGATAGGATCAGACAGACAGACAGATAGATAGATAGATAGATAGATAGATAGATAGATAGATAGATAGATAGATAGATAGATAGATAGATAGATAGATAAAGAACTTAGAAAAGACCAGACAGGCAGAAATACAGATAGATAGATAGATAGATAGATAGATAGATAGATAGATAGATAGATAGATAGATAGATAGATAGATAGATAGATAGATAGGGACAGACAGACAGACAGACAGACAGACAGACAGACAGACAGACAGACAGACAGATAGATAGATAGATAGATAGATAGATAGATAGATAGATAGATAGATAGATAGATAGATAGATAGGATCAGACAGACAGAAAGATAGATAGATAGATAGATAGATAGATAGATAGATAGATAGATAGATAGATAGATAGATAGATAGATAGATAGATAGGAGCAGACAGACAGACAGACAGACAGACAGAAAGATAGACAGATAGATAGATAGATAGATAGATAGATAGATAGATAGATAGATAGATAGATAGATAGATAGATAGATAGATAGGAGCAGACAGACAGACAGAAAGATAGATAGATAGATAGATAGATAGATAGATAGATAGATAGATAGATAGATAGATAGATAGATAGATAGATAGATAGATAGATAGGATCAGACAGAAAGATAGATAGATAGATAGATAGATAGATAGATAGATAGATAGATAGATAGATAGATAGATAGATAGATAGATAAAGAACTTAGAAAAGACCAGACAGGCAGAAATACAGATAGATAGATAGATAGATAGATAGATAGATAGATAGATAGATAGATAGATAGATAGATAGATAGATAGATAGATAGATAGATAGATAGATAGATAGATAGGGACAGACAGACAGACAGATAGATAGATAGATAGATAGATAGATAGATAGATAGATAGATAGATAGATAGATAGATAGATAGATAGATAGATAGGATCAGACAGACAGAAAGATAGATAGATAGATAGATAGATAGATAGATAGATAGATAGATAGATAGATAGATAGATAGATAGATAGATAGATAGATAGATAGGATCAGACAGACAGAGAGACAGATAGATAGATAGATAGATAGATAGATAGATAGATAGATAGATAGATAGATAGATAGATAGATAGATAGATAGATAGATAGGATCAGACAGACAGAGAGACAGATAGATAGATAGATAGATAGATAGATAGATAGATAGATAGATAGATAGATAGATAGATAGATAGATAGATAGATAGGATCAGACAGACAGAGAGACAGATAGATAGATAGATAGATAGATAGATAGATAGATAGATAGATAGATAGATAGATAGATAGATAGATAGATAGATAGATAGGATCAGACAGACAGAGAGACAGATAGATAGATAGATAGATAGATAGATAGATAGATAGATAGATAGATAGATAGATAGATAGATAGATAGATAGATAGATAGGAGCAGACAGACAGACAGACGACAGACAGACAGACAGACAGACAGACAGACAGACAGACAGACAGACAGAAAGATAGACAGATAGATAGATAGATAGATAGATAGATAGATAGATAGATAGATAGATAGATAGATAGATAGATAGATAGATAGATAGATAGATAGATAGGAGCAGACAGACAGACAGACAGACAGACAGACAGACAGACAGAAAGATAGATAGATAGATAGATAGATAGATAGATAGATAGATAGATAGATAGATAGATAGATAGATAGATAGATAGATAGATAGATAGATAGATAGATAGGGACAGACAGACAGACAGACAGACAGACAGACAGACAGACAGACAGACAGATAGATAGATAGATAGATAGATAGATAGATAGATAGATAGATAGATAGATAGATAGATAGATAGGATCAGACAGACAGACAGAAAGATAGATAGATAGATAGATAGATAGATAGATAGATAGATAGATAGATAGATAGATAGATAGATAGATAGATAGATAGATAGATAGATAAAGAACTTAGAAAAGACCAGACAGGCAGAAATACAGATAGATAGATAGATAGATAGATAGATAGATAGATAGATAGATAGATAGATAGATAGATAGATAGATAGATAGATAGATAGATAGGAGCAGACAGACAGACAGACAGACAGATAGATAGATAGATAGATAGATAGATAGATAGATAGATAGATAGATAGATAGATAGATAGATAGATAGATAGTTCACTTTATGTCATCATAGTTATAAATATTGTGTTTATTTATGTATGGTGTATGTGTAATATCATTTCTGGGACATACAACAGTGATAAATAGATATGTGTAAATATAACATTAGAGTGAAAGCTACCATGCAACCATTCAATAAAGTTGAAAAATAAATAAAATAGGCGCGCGTGTGTGTGTGTCTGTGTACATGCTGACACTCGACACGCCATATTTGAATCACGTTCATGTACTCCGTCGCGATTTGATTGGCGCTTGCTATGGAAACAGATTATCTCACTGTGAACTAAAATGGGGGAGTGTAACCTCCTAAATGAAGAGATTTTGAAAGCCAGAAAGTCGAGCAGTTGGTCAAACGGTTTAAATACAAAGATGTTATGATACGAAAGACATGTTTATACATTAATACGCCACTGTTTATAAACGACGTTGCTACGCTAATTCAGCAGGGTCGAGGGATAGCGGACACCCCCATCTCTTCACCCCGTGGACGCGGCAAGCACGTGTCCCCCCCGAGCTCGAGCCGTGCTGACGTCATAGGAGCAGGATTATTATGAAGCGCGAGGGGAGAGGGAGGGGGGAGTTAAAGATGGCGGAGGTGGAGAGCAGTTTCAGGCTTCAGAATCATTCCGGACTCAATCACAAAGGTAACCGCTGCAGCGTGGAGGGGAACCGCGCACAGGAGTCGGGCGCCGCGGACAGAAAGCGAGCAGTGCGGATTATTTTATCATTTATTTTCTTTTGTTTTTTGAGCGGGCGTGAAAAAAAATTGTTCGTCATCGTGCCTGCCTGATGACACCTGCTAATGCTAATGCTAAGATGAAGCTAGCGTCAGGCTCATGCTAACGTCCCTGCATAGTTCAGGCCAGGGTTCCTCAGGGGTTCTTCTTCAGGGAACCGTCAAGTTCTCATTTCCTCTCTGCACGGTTCTTTATAGTGTAATGAACGATGTATGTTAGTTTGAGGAACCCGCTTCAGCTCCACATCATCGCGGGGTTGCGCGGTGAAATAGCGGGTTAGGATTCGGGATTATTTGATGTGCTGTGATGAGCTTTAAGGGGCCTCCAATGTTTTGATGGGGGTCTGATAGAGCTCTAAATGCCTCCAATGTTTTTGATGGAGGTCTAATGGACTCTGAGGGGGTCTTTGACCTTCAATGTTTTTGATGGGACTCTGAGGGTGTTTTGAGGGTTTCTGAGTTTTTTTGAGGGAACATCTGCTGAACTTCTTGCAATGTTGGTCGAATGTTTAAAGTTACTCCTTTGCTTTTGGGTTAGTGTGAATGAATCCCCCAGCAGTCCTGTTCACGCTCCACACTGAGGATTAGGAGGCGGCCTTGACTTTGAACATCTGGCCTTTTTATACAGCTGTTTAATCTTCGGTAAACACCGTCCATATTTTTGTAGTGATCAAATGTGTCAGGTGTGTAATGTTCATGTGAAGAGTCTGACAGGTGGAAGTGATGACCGCTGATCTACTAGTGTGATGTTTCCTCTGGTTTCTGATGCTGATGGAGTGTAGGATGGACTGTAGTTGTGTAATGGTGTTTATTGGTTCATTGGTTTATTGCTCATTTGACAGGTTTACCTTCTGCACCTGCACCAGGTGTAGTGAACACTGCAGATCATTGTGCTTCAGGTGATGATTTAGTGGGGATGGTTGTGTTTGGTGAATTGTCACCCCCATTTTGTGTTTTTGTTGTTGTTGTATACATGAACATGAGGGTGTGTTTGTGTACATTTCCTGTGTTTTCTAGCAATTTCCGTGTTGACGCTTTTTTTTTTTTTTTTTTCCGTGGTTTTAACTCGTTAATCCTCAAATTCTCTCTCTCATTCTCTACGCAGCGCTCAGACTTTTTCTCACAACTCCGACTTTATTTCCTCAATTTCTCGTAAAACGTCCGACACTTCTGGTCCATGTTGTGAAGCTGTTGGTGTATGAATGAGGCTCCTCTGCTTCATCAGACTTGTTCCGTCTCCTCCAGAGCTGATTGTTAGACAGAGTTCTCTCCAGGGATCAGAGGATCAGTTTAATATCATACGATTCGACTGATTTGGAGCCGATTTTCATTTTGAACGTGTAAAAACTTTCTGGCACTACAGAGGAGTGACGCTGCTGATTGGTAAAATAAAGTAAGAAACTGCGAGGAAAATTGGGCAAACTTCATTTATTTTATATTTGTGTTTATTTATGTGTTGGAATCGGGTTTCTGTAGTGTTTACCTGTCCAGAGCACTTCAGAGTTTAGCAGGTGGTGCGTCAGTAATCACGGTCCGTGGGGAAACACGGTGCTCTGTGTGTAGTTAAATGGAATAAACGGAGCATCGAGGAACTTTTCAGCCCCAGTGCTAATAAAGATATTAATCAAGTTATTAATATTAATGAGGACTGTATTTGTGATAAAAAAATTAAACGAACTGAAAACATTAAGGAAAATATAAAGACACCATGGCTGAGTAGAAATCCCTGAAAAACACCCAAACCACAGTTTTCTTTTCCTCGTGGTTTCTAATGTGAGAACTTATTTTTCTTCTCCTTTTTCTTCAACCTGCTCACTTCCTCAGATCCGAGTCTGTTTTCTCTACTTGTGTCTGTTAAAATCACTGTGGCCTTTAGACATGCTAATATCTGACCTACTTGGATCAGATCTGCTGAGCTGTAACTCTGGACTTTACCCTGCAAAACACCACACGAGTCTTTCCTCATCTTCCACATTTTAGTCCTCATTTGCTTTTATAATAAGCTCCACTCTTCTGGAAAGATGTTTCACTAGATTTTGTGAAGATTTGTGCTCATTCAGCTACTTGGTGATGTCAGGTACTGATGTAGGTGAGGCAAGGAGGCCTGGGGTGCAGCTCTATAGCAGAAGATCTTCCACTCCAACCTGACACATGGCTGGAAATCTCTCTCTGACTCTCACACACACTGAGGGATTCGTCATCAGAATAAACGTTTCTCTAGAATCTCTGCTAAGTGCATTTCCCTGCACACTTTCTAATAGCGTTTATCGAGAATGGCTTTTTACTGGTTTCAGCTGTTCACATTGCATTTGTTTTCACATTACGCTAAAACTCTGGATGATCAGTATGATGTTCACTCAGGAATATTCGTCCGTGACCAGATTCTATTATCACTCTATCATTCTATTATGATATTGCATCAGGTGTCAAGATGATGTGAGGTCCAAAGGGGTGGGTGGGTGGGTGTGTGTGTGTGTGTGTGTGTGTGCGCGCGCGAGTGCGCGCGCGAGTGTGTGCGATTTCTATTCAAACCAAGAGCCACATCTTATTTACCCTGTTCAAATCAATTGTTCTTCCCTTTCAATGGTTTATTGGGTGTGTCTCTTAACTTGACTGGAATGAAAACTTACACACACACATCGGCCCTTCGAGGATAAGATCAGACACCCCTGACGCAGAGGTAGAATCTGATCTGAAGTAATACATTCCTTAGAGATTTTCATGTTTGCCCTCCATGGGAACTTTGTTTACATTGCATTTAGAAAAGAATAACAAACAAAGTACGAGACACTGAATCAGCGATAACACTTCATTTTTCTGCCTGCATTTTTGAATAATCTTCTAAATCTTTTTCTGAATCTTTTTAAATCTGTGTCTTTTGGAATCTTCTGAATTTGAATCTTTTTAAATCTGTGTCTTTTGGAATCTTCTAAATTTGAATCTTTTGAATCTGTGTCTTTTGGATCTTTTGAATCTGCATCGTCTCTTTTCTAAATCTGAGTATTCATCTTCTGAGTCTGAATCATATGTCGAATCGATTTCTTCCACACACTGTCTATCTATAACTAAATGCTCTTGAGGCCTGTAGTCTACTTGAAGCTTTCCCTCAGAGCAGCAACTTTAAAATAAAAAAAAAAAAATCAGCAAAACGCATGTTTTTGTTGATCATGTACACCTTCAACCAGACATGCACATTAGACACATCTCAGATTTGTCCAGATATTTCTGAAAACCCCTAAAATGTTAAATGCGATACACAAAACCAGCCCAAGCAACCAGCTGCAAAACCGCCAGTTAATTCCGAGTATGATTTTCCAAATTAGCAACATTTCACCCACAGCTGCTCAAGCCCCTGCAGTGTTCTGCTCTTCGGATCTATTCCTCGCTTCAGACTCGTCATTTTAGCTACAATTCAATTCTCTAATAATTCAGCATGTGGAGAGATTCGATGTCCAGCTTGTGACCGTGCTCTCGCTGTGCACCTCAGGGTGATGGTGCCATCGCTAAAATTATTTCAATGATTCATTTATTTTTCTCAACCAGCCTGAACATTTTAGCAGGGTTTTTTTTTTCTGTACTTGAACCTAAACAAGCATCATGTGCTTTATGTATCTACACTGTATGCACAAAAGTATTGAGACACCTGACTTTTCCAGCCATTTGTGCTCCAAAGCTGGTATTTGGATGCTGTAGCATGAACCAGGAAACACACAAAGCACCAGCTCCATGAAGATCTGCTTTAAATGGGTTTGAATGAAAGCTCTCCTGCTATAGAGCTCTGATCTCAACACCTTTATTATGAATGTAAACATTGACTGCACCCCAGGCATCATCACCTGCTTGTTTAGACAACACCCAGCAACGTGTGTGTGTGTGTGTGTGTGTGAGTGTGAGTGTGTGAGAGAGAGCGCATGCGTTCATCATGTCAGATCAATGTGAAGCTGTTAAGAGGCTCTGAATTGTGATACGTCTTTATCTTAAATTATACGTTTGTCAAAGTGAATTTTAACGACTTGATCAGTGTAAAATCTCTAAATTTATAGACCCATCGTCTTCTGTGTGACTCCGAATGTCCGTTCATTATAGTTCCATCACTGATTAACCGATGGAGACTTGAGTGTAAAACCTTCCATGATGATCGCAGCCTCAAGCTGTTGTAGCAAACTGTTTATATTGATTTCACTCCAAAGCCGTTTAAATCTCCATAGTAACATCATGGATCTTTAAGCTGGTGATGTGGAACCTTCTTCAGCAGAAGTGAAGATCCAAATATAGGGCATCAGGATAAATCAGGCAGGTCCAGAAAGAAGAAAAAGGAAAAGGGGGACAGGGGATTATACACGTGCATACGGAAATCTATATTAGTGCTGCAGCTTTTTCTCTTTCTGTAGAGTTTTACATGCGGAACGTTAACGTTTCCTCCCGAACGTTTTAAATGGCAGAACACGAGTTCGTTTAGTTTCCGCCTTTATTTCATTTTATTTATTCATTGTAATTAAATGTAATAGATTAAATTTGTGCCTATTTAATTAAAGTGTATTAATTTGATGAATTCATTCCTTTTATATACATATATATATATATTTAATCTATACCTTGCATGTATTTTATTTAAAAAAGAAAGAGAATAACTAAACTGTGTACTGTTACACCTCTAATATAAAGATCTATAATGTCCTGTACTACTTTATATAAAAGCACAGTGTATTTCTCGAACAGGAGGCAGTTTATTTCCCCAGACAATAATAAATAATGTAGAATTGAGTGCAATAGGCTTTTTATTGTACAGTGTAAATGTAGTGGTTCAGCACATTGATTTGATTTATTTGTTTATTTATTTGTTTATATTCCCTGTAGGAAGATATTTAAATTACAAATTAAAGGGAAATGTAGCGTGTGTGGGTGTGGGTGTGGGTGTGGGTGTGGGTGTGGGTGTGGGTGTGGGTGTGGAGGGTATTTTTATTTTTTTTTTAATCTGGAAGGATGTTCTCTAACAGGGGGTGTGTGTTTTGTCCAGGAGGGATGTTCTCTAAAAAGGTGTGTGTGTGTTGGCTGTTTAGAAAAAGACTCTTGTCGTAAGATGAGTGGAGACGAGGCGGAGGAGCTGCTGGAGGAAGAGGAGGTGATCGGGCCCGTGCAGATCGTGGTGGCAGATGAAGACGAGCACCAGTTCTCTCTGGACGAGCAGGCGCTGGAGCGCATCCTGCTGCAGGAGCACATCCGTGATCTCAATGTGGTGGTGGTGTCGGTCGCCGGCGCCTTCCGCAAGGGCAAGTCCTTCTTGCTGGATTTCATGCTTCGATACATGTACCAGCAGGTGAGCTGAGCGCTATGCACTAAAAGGGCTTTTCCATTGGTCCAGGAAGTTCTCAGATGTACAGTCTCGGCCTTCTAAAACATTTTACCGATACCAAAGTTATCGATACTCGTCGCTAACCAATTAATCAACCGATATTTTTTTTATTAAAATAGATACTGGATTAATAAACATGTAAAATATATGTATGTAAAATAGTACTGAACTTTTATAAAAAAAAACAGTACTGCACCATGAAAACGTGCTAAAGAAATTAAATATGAATATAGTAACTAATAAATATAATTTACATAAAAGTCTCACATGTAAAAAAAACAAAACAACGAACATTCCGTGATGGCAGTGATTCGCCCCTAGAGGTCGCTCTCGTAATTAATGATGGCGGACCGGAAGTTGGAAAAACTATTGGTTCATTTTTTTATTTTATTATTATTATTTTTTAATAAATACGTCAAACACTGTGGTGGTAGTTTAACGGTGTGAGGCCAAAAGTTTGTGGACACCTGACCATAAGATTGGTATCTGCTTTTGTATGTTTTTTTTTTTTTGGGCTCCATGTTTAAATGAAGGGAAAAGACGATCTATGCGATTATGCAACTCCAACAGTTAGGAAAAGAACCACATATGTCTGGAAAAGTCAGATGCGCTAGTACTTTTGTTTGTAAAGTATATTTATTTAAATCCCTCTGATCATGATGATGCACACCTCGAGATGTCACTAACGGCACACGTCGCTTTTAACCCAAGTGTTACTGTATTTTCTTTTCTGATCCTGCAGAAATCGTCCACATGGCTCGGAGGAAGCGATGAGCCCTTGACTGGCTTTACCTGGCGGGGAGGCTGTGAGAGGGAGACCACAGGAATCCTGGCCTGGAGCGAAGTATTTGTGGTTGAGAAACCGGACGGGACCAAGGTAGGTCTCAGCACGTCCCTCTAAACACTGTACAGTTCACACAAAGCACCTTTATCCACCTGTGTGTGTGTGTGTGTGTGTGTGTGTGTGTGTGTGTGTGTGTGTGTGTGTGTGTGTGTGTGTGTGTGTGTGTGTGTGTGTGTGTGTGTGCAGGTGGCAGTGCTTCTCATAGACACACAGGGAGCCTTCGACAGTCAGTCCACCATTAAAGACTGTGCCACGCTCTTCGCCCTCAGCACCATGACCAGCTCTGTTCAGGTCTTTCATTCTTTTTTTCCTCGTCACTCTATTAGATCCCGTCCTCTTCTGGACTCTAGTATGCGTTTTTTTTTTTTCTTTCTACGTGTTAATATTTGCTTAACCTGTTAACACACACTTGTTTGCACTTTTGCCAAATGGAATACGATCCAAATATAAACATGCATCATCTTTTATTCCGTGAAAGTCGTGTGTAGTAACCAGTCATGTCACATGGTTCCACTCGATCCTCAACAAATATTTATCTTTCAGTCGTATTGTAACTGTATGAACAGGATACAAGACTTTAATAATGTTCTTGTGGTTCCATCTGTAGGTTTACAATTTATCTCAGAATGTACAAGAAGATGATCTTCAGCATCTCCAAGTAAGTTCTGCTTTTCATATGATAAAGGCTGTGAATGTTTATGGAGAGGAGTGGGAACGCTTCTTCTGTGTGATATACAAGAGTGCATCGTTCTGTGTTTCCTTCACCCCTGCTTTTCCTTCTTGTAGCTTTTTACAGAGTACGGAAGACTTGCAATGGAGGAGATCTACTTAAAACCCTTTCAGGTGTGTTTTACTGCACAGACGTCTAAACTTGTGTGTCATAAATCAAGGCTTTATTTAACAAATGTGTTTTGTTTTTTTGTGGCTCGTAGTCGCTAATGTTCCTCATAAGAGACTGGAGTTATCCATACGAACACACTTATGGCCTGGAAGGGGGGAAAGCATTTCTAGAGAAAAGACTGCAAGTAAGTGAAGCTTTTGTGCCCTAGTTCTTTCATTCAATAGCAATCGAAACTGGTGTCTGAAATCTTAGAAGCATGAGAGGGGGAGGGAGGGGGAGAGAGAGAGAGAGGGAGAGATTAATGTGTAAAGATTGTGCTTATGCTCTATATTTATCTTTTGAGTGTTAAAATATATAATATAATTATTTCCTGAATGCAAATAATTTTTTTTTTTTTTCCATTTGTTGTGAGATTTTGGTGAATATGCATAATGTGAAATTTGCGTTTTCTGAGCTGATTATTTTATTTATAAAATTTTTTAAATATGCTTTTAGGCCGTGTCGGACAGTAATGAAGTAAATGTAATTTGTTGCTGTAATTAAGTGGATTTTTCACGTGTCTGTATTTTACTGAAGTGTTTCCATTTGAGAGATTTTTACTGTAACTTCACTACATTTCAAAGTCAAATATTTTACTTTAATGAAATCAGTCGTTCTTTTTAATTAATGAGGATAAAAGCGTAACTGGTGAAACACGCAGCGAGTCACCAATCAGGATCGAGCGCACGCTCTGTTTTACACGTGTTCTGATTGGCGCTCGGTGCATCTACTGATCACCAACATACAGTTCAGCATCAGTTCAACATCAAGCAGAACATTTAGAGAGGAATAAATGATGAAGAAACTTCAGACTCGAACTCACCACCACACACTCATTCTCACCTCATTTACACCATTTTTCTGACGTATTTGAAAAGAAGGTTTTGGGTTCATGATCATTATAATAATCAATCAGTGTTTGAGTCATTAATATCATTCTATTAATAGATCAGTGTGCTGAGAGTCACATTCGAGTCTTTACACAGAAACTGAGTTTATTAAGTGGCAAAATGATAATAGGAACATTATAGTTATAATAAATCATAGTCTCTTGGATGCTTAAGTTTATTTGAAGGCAAAAACTTTTGTCCTTTTACTCAAGTAAAAGTTTAAAAGGACGCTTTTACTGGACTCAACTACAAGCTTTGTGTACTTCATCCAACACTGCTTTTAGGTGAAGCAAAACCAACACGAAGAGCTTCAGAACGTCCGGAAGCACATCCACTCCTGTTTCTCTAACATCAGCTGCTTCTTACTTCCTCATCCTGGTCTCAAAGTGGCCACAAACCCTCATTTCGATGGCAGGTTGAGAGGTAGGAGTCATGTGCCCTCTAGTGGCTGAATAGTGGAATTGCTTCTTGAAAATAAAGGAACTATGGGATATTTAGCATTTTTTTCCTTTCTGCTTTTTAAAATGAACTTATAGCTGTATTTTGTATTATAAACATGCATTTTTTTTATTGTATAATCAATGCACATTTAGGATGGAATAAAGTTCGTAAACGGTTGTAATCTGTCATCTTGTCCTTGTCCGGGGGAGTGGTGGCTCCAGTGGTTAAGGCGCTGGATTACTGATCAGAAGGTCGGGGGTTCAAGCCCCGGTATTGCCAAGCTGCCACTCTTGGGCCCTTGAGCAAGGCCCTTAACCCTCTGTGTGCTCCAGGGGCGCCGTATCATGGCCGACCCTGCGCTCTGACCCCAGCTTCCAAGCAAGCTGGGATATGCGAAGAACAACATTTCACTGTGCTGTAATGTATATGTGACAAATAAAGGCTATTCTATTCTATTCTGGCTATTCCATTATTATTATTATTATTATTATTTTTCCCCCACACACAGATATCGATCCTGATTTTAAAAAGGAGCTGTTGAATCTCATCCCACTGCTGTTAGCTCCAGAGAACCTGGTGGAGAAGGAAATTAGTGGTTCCAAAGTGACGTGTAGAGATCTTGTGCAGTATTTCAAAGTAAGAGATTTTTTTATTTTTATTGTTAAAAAAAAAAATCAAAATTGCAGTCTAACTCTGTCTCTTTTCTGGCTTCAGGCTTATATGAAAATATATCAAGGAGAAGAGCTACCACATCCAAAGTCCATGCTGCAGGTAGAGTTATGTTATATTACAGTACAGCGAACCTGCTGTCTCATCCATTCATTACAATAGAATTAATTTGGACTTTAATTGTATGATTTGTGTTTTTTATTTAGGCAACAGCTGAAGCTAACAATCTTGCAGCAGTAGCAGGAGCAAAGGACACTTACATCAAGAGCATGGAGCAGGTAAACCATCAGCCTTTGCTGCAGATCAGCAGGCGAATTCTTCTTCTGAAGTCTAGACATTTCTATTTAACGTTCACTATGAGCTCTAACTCGTCTCACACGTTCGATGGAAAAGCAGAACAAATAATTCAATTAAGGCGATTTTAATATTGTATTTATTTAAGGTATTTACAATGTCTGCGAAAAGTCTGGAGTTTTTTTGTGGTTTCAGAGACACGTGCATGTTTCTATGCAACAAACTCTGTAAAAGACAAAAACATAAGTTTTATGGAGTCCAAATGAGACATTTGTGTCTCTACCAGAAGAACATGTGTAAGCTGAAGAACCGGAGAGAAGATGTGATCAGACTCCCTCACCCCCACACTCACACATGGAGGTGGAGGATTAATGGTTTGGGGTTGTTTTTTGGAGCAGGGAAGGTTCCAGGTTTTGAATGGAATCCTGAACCAACATGGCTCTAATTCCAGACTTCATCACCATGCAGTTCCGTCTGGACTGCGGCTCATCGGAAGCGACTTCACCGTACAACAAGACGATGAGGCGAAGCGATGAATATGTCCGAGCTCTTATTTAGTAAGAGTTATTTAGAGAGCAGACAGACGTCTGGAGTGTTTATCTGTCATGGAATCGACCTGCCCAGATACTGCACCTCAATCCTACTGAACTGCTCTGAGATGAACAAGAAAACCTCCTTCTAGCGGTCTTTCTTAACTTCAGTCCCCCTATAGCATGAAATATCTTCAGCAGTGTCCGATTGTAAGGCAGGTTTAAAATTTTGTTCCAAAAGTTTGTCCCTCTAACTGGAACACGTTTGGTTCTTGGTTTTTGACCGTTCTATCTTTGGCACTACACTTAGGTTTATTGTCCTGTTGGAAAGTAGATCTTCTTGCAGACAGGAGCAGGATCTCTTGTAGGATTGGCCTGTTTTTTTTCATCCAACTTGCTTTCATCAGTGACCAGTCCCATCAGTACCGGTATCCTCATAACATGAAGATACCCCCACCACCTACTGCTTTACTGTGGGAATTGCGTTCTCTTCCACAAAACATGCTTTGTGCAGGTTCATCACGTTTGGTCTTATCAAACCAGAGAACATTTCCCCAGTTATCGACTATAAAAGATTTTACTTTACCTGATCCCTTATGTGGTTAATAATACCTGTATTTTATTTATTATTTATTTTATGTGTTGTGTAGGGTTGCAAATTCCAGGAATTTTCAAGACTGAAACTTTCCATGGGAATATTGTTGTTTTACTTGGAATCAAATCAAAGTCACAAATATCATTAAAAAAAATCTGTATTAGTTCACATGAATATCAGCTTCTGACCAGACCCAAGGTTCACATTTGTTTGTATATGATCCAGTTTATATACATTTCCACAATTTTCTAATTAATTCCCATAAATTCCCGTTTCCGACTTGGAATATTTCCACAATTCCCCAGATGAAGTTCCCATGGAAATCTTCCACCCTTTATGTGTACAACATTGTAGAACTGCAGTGAAATGTGTGTTGCTCAGCTCGTCTATTTGGACCTGCTGTGTGCTGCAGGTGTGTGGAGGAGACAAGCCCTACATCGCCCCGGCCGATTTGGAGCGCAGCCACGAGGAGCTGAAGCAGAGCTCCATACGGCAGTTCCGCACCATCAAGAAGATGGGAGGCGAGGAGTTCTGCCGGCATTACCAGGAGCAGCTGGAGGCCGAGCTGGACGAGGCTTATAGCAACTTCGTCAAGCACAACGACGGAAAGAACATTTTCTATGCAGCACGCACGCCGGCCACGCTCTTCACCCTCATGTTCGCCATGTACGTGGTGTCGCTAGTGACGGGCTTCGTGGGCATAAACTCTGTGGCAACGCTTTGCAATCTGATTATGGGCGTGGCTCTGGTGGCTCTGTGCACCTGGGCATATGTCAAATACTCAGGGGAGTTCCGTGAGGTGGGAAGCGTCATTGACCAGGTGGCAGAAACTCTCTGGGAGCAGGTGGGTAATTCTAACTCTCTGTTCCAGCTCTTCTTCTTCTCTGTTCTTCTTTCTGCTTTCCCTGACCAGATTTTGGCTCTAAAATCTAAACCTGCATTCACATTATAATCCACATTGTAGAAGTGCTGATTCAGACCGATTCTCCTCCTCCTCCTTTTTTATGATCTTTTAAAAAGCATTCACTTTACTACAGCACATGGGTTCTGAACTTCTATTTATCTTTTGATATACAGAAGAAAATACATTTTGGACACACTAATGGACAAACCTACATTATATGGACAAAAGTTTGTGGACACCTGACCATAAGATTCTACTTTTTGAACATCTCATTCCACATTTAGTCTCCATTTGCTGACATGCTCCACTCTTCTGGGAAGATGTTCTACCAGATTTGGTGGTGATTTTTGGCACATTTTGTTGCACTTAACAGATTTGGATCATCATGCAAATTTTAATATTACACAGTTAACCTGAAGAAACATCTGAGCTTTTTAGAAAATATTCTGTAGACTGATGAGACAAAAAGGGTAACTTTTTAGAGGGTTACATCCGGTTTAAAAACTAACTTCACGTTTCATAAACAAGCACATGACTAACAGAGGCTGAAGGTTTGTAGACACCAGACCATAAGATTGGTATGCTCTTCTTTTTGGACATCCCACATTTAGTCTCTTATAATATCCTCCACTCTTCTGGGAAGATGTTCTTGTTGAGATCTGGGCTAAGATGATAGGTGCTGATGTATGTGAGAAGGTGAGGAGACCTTGGGGTGCAGTCAGCTTTCACATTCATTGTTCAATATGTTTGGAGCTCTGTAGCAGGAGATCTTCCACTATAATCCATGTAAAGCAGATCTTCATGGAGCTGGTACAGCTTGTGCACAGGGGTATCGTCATGCTGGAACACGTTTGGGTCTCTTAGTTTAAGTGAAGGGAAATATAGGGTCGTATACAAATGTGTGCCTTCAACAGTTTGAGAAAGAACCACATATGGCTGGGGAAGTCAGGTGTCCCAATACTTTTGTCCATAAAGCGTAACATCAGATAGAGATGATGTTTTACACTTTTCTGGTCAGAGGGATTTGTAAGCTTCTCATGCTGATCTTTGATGCACTGATATTTTTTCTAACTCTTCCCTTTTCTTCACTCTGCTGAACAGAGGACTCCGAGGAAGGTGAGAAGTTTGCTGTCGCTGCTCTCCTCTTGCACTTGACCTTGTTTTTACTCTCCACTCTCGTCACCTCCTCACCCCCACTGACCAACTCGATCTCCTCCTTTCAGGTGTTTTGCAAGCTTTTCGAAGTTGCCAGGAACAAAGTGACGCGGAACACGCCGGTAGCCGCTCAGCGAAACAGACTGCCGTCGAACAACAACGTGAAGAAGAAAAACTAGCCCCCGCCCTGCCCCCTCCCCCCACCCACTCTTTCATAAACTCCTCCTTTTTAGGACCTGCTCAGCCCTGATGCGCTCGGGCGTGAGAACAAACCGCTATGTGTATGCGGGTCTGTAGAATGCAGGATGGCACTTTGATCGTCTAGACGTCCTTCATTTCATCATGCAGACATCATGAGGACTGAAGTTTTTTTTTTTCTTTCTTTTCTTTTCTTTTCTTAATCTCTTTTCTCTCTTAATGCATCATCAATGTTCTATTTGACGGTTTGTGTACGTGCTGTCATTCCTTTCACGGTTTTCTTTCCATTCCTTATCATTCCTGTGTATTTTTATTTTCTTTTCCTTGGTGGTTTTTTTTTTTGCTATTTTCCTCTCTGCTCAGGTGTTGCAGCGTTTTTGGTGATCTGCTTTATTTCAGGCTGAACTCTATCCAGGCGAGCGTAGTTACCCTTAAAACCGACGCTGCACCAATCACAGAGCCAAAGTTTACACCATCCTTAGTGCGCGCACACACACACACACACACACACACACACACACACACTTTTAGCACTTCAGACGTTAGCATTCCAGTGGAAGACTTTCGCCTTGTGGCTCAGGAAAGGTTCTCTCGGTAATCATGCTAACGAGGTGGTTATATAAATGTTCCATCCTGGCAACAATGGCACACGTTATATACTGTAATTAACTGAAAAACACGTCACTTAAAAGTGACACTCATAATGTGATAAAGGAACTTGAAGGATCCTAAAGGAACCAGGCGCTGTCGAAAGATTTTAATCGCACATATCGTTTTTTGTGGCTCATGTTGTTAAAATAAACACGACACTGCATTTTATTCACGTCTCATGTTCCTCAGTATTAGAAAGATTGTGAGATCGTTAAAAGGATGAACCCATGACTCGCTTCTTTAGGCCCATGTGCTGTCTCCCTGCTGTATTATACAACCATGCTTTGATAATTCCATCCACAGAGTGACTGCTGACACGTACGTTATCCTGTACAGTCCTGATTTTTTTAAAAACTCGTCACGAATAGGGCATGTGTATAGAAAATAAATGTATAATGAACATTTTCTATACTTCTTTTTTTTTTGGTAGCTGGAACAGCGGCGGTTTCATGGCAGGCCGATGCTCAGTTAATTTAAAGGAATGCTTTCGTGATCTGTGTAAATGTCAGAAGGATGCGTTTATAATTTACTTTTATTTATATATATATACATACATATTATAAATAATTTGCCTCGAGCGTCATGATTCCACTCTTGCTGACCGAGCACTGGAATGTTTTTCAATTGTTTTTTTTCTTTTCTTTAATTTATTTTTCAATACAATATTAAAATGAACCACTGTATATCCAAATTTTGCCAATTCCTCTTGTGAATCGACTTCTGCAGCAGTGTTTGATATGCAGAATCGTCAAAATCACCCGGCGAGAGAGGGAGATGTACACACCTCTGTTCTCTTTCTCTCGCTTTCTCATATATATTATTTATTTATTTATATAGGGAGAGGGAGCCTGACTCCTTGATCTGGTCTGGGGTCTATTTGGTCATTAGGTTTGCAGTTTTACACTTGGATTTATTGTCCTGTTGAAAGGTAGAGGCTTAAGCCACTTGTAAACAGTAGCAGAATCTCTTGTAGGAACGTTTTTATCTTCATCCAACTTGGTCTTATCAGTGACTGGTTTCTCCATAATAACCTGATTCTACCACCACCATGCTTCATTGTAAGGATTGTGTGTCCATTAAATGTAAATGTTCATCGTAATTTTTGCTAAACAACAAAACAAACATTAGAGAACATTCAAATGAAAAACAGGACTTACAGATCTCTTCTGCTCAAATGTTTTGGTGAACAGCCTTAGATCTAATGATTAGAGAGAGAAACTCGCACCTTGGCTCTAGTGTTGCGCTGCCTGTAGCCCGACCTTAAGGATATCAATGTGGCCATTAAGACCTTGAGACCATCAAATGGACTGAAGTCCAAAAAAGTGGGAATAAAATTGTCAAACGTCTACCTGCATGCTATCTTCATCATTAACTAAAACTCAACCCCAGCAAAACAGAACTGCTGGTCATCCCAGGTGATTCATCTCCAGGTCAAAATCTCCAAATAACCCTTCATGACTGCTTTTCCCTTCAGCCACTGCCTGTAACCTTGGGGGTAACTATGGACAATGAACTGTCCTTCCTCCCACATGTTGCTAATGTTACTTGCTCATGTCGATTTCTTCTCTACAACATCTGAAGGATTTGATTATTTCTGCCCAGGTTCTTGTTCAGTCTTGTCATTTCAAGACTGGACTACTGCAGCTCTCTGCTGGCAGGTCTTTCTCTGAACGCTATTCTTCCACTGCAGATGATCCAAAATGCAGCTGCATGACTTGTTTTCAATCTGCCCAAGTTCTCCCACACCACCCCACTGCTGCTCCTTCACTGGCTTCCAGTCCCTGCACGTATCAGATTCAAAACACTGATGATGCCTACAAGACCAAAAATGGACCAGCACCATCTTACTTTAGAGACCTCATAACATCTCGCACTGCACCAACCACGCTGTCTGAGATCCTCCAGCACTGCTCGACTGGTACCACCTTCTCTCAAAATGAGAGGTAAGTACACTTCAAGGCTCTTCTCTGTTCTGGCACTGAGGTGGTGGAATGAACTTCCTATAGATGTCCGAGCACCGGAGTCCCTGACTATCTTCAAGTGACGATTGAAGACCTTCATCTTTCTGAAACACTTAAATTAGCACTTCTAAGTTTGTAATCTTGAGTATCAGTGTCGATTTATTCATTGCTGGAGACTCAAAGCATTTTGTACGTCGCTCTGGATAAGGGCGTCTGCTAAATGCTGCAAATGTAAATGTTGAGCAACACCACGGCCCTCGCTAAAGCCTGGGCTCATCTGGACCACAAGTCTGACCTGATGGACACCCAGCAGCACTTTGTGCACTAGTACATTAGTGAAGGTATGGTAGAGGGTGAGATCTGTGCTTTGGAGACGAACTATAAAGAGGTTTGGATTGATTCTTGAGAAAGAAAGTCAAGTGCATATTGTCTATCAGCTGTTCAGAAAAAGAATCGCATGCAGTCATTTCTACATGTAGCACTAAATCACAACGCTTTTCCAATGGCACTAGATCTTGGTTATATTTTTTTGTAGCTGCATAAATATTCTTACAAATATAAAACAGACGTAACAAATGTTTATTTTCAAGTATTAGTGAAAGAACCATCTAAAATAAAATGAATTCACTGACCCGCTGTTTCTTTTTCAAACCAAAAAAATAAAAATAAAAGTATCAAAAGGTCATAAATTACAGACCATCAAATATATAAATCATGATTCAAATAAATCTGTACATGACAATACATTGAAGATGAAGCACATACACACTGATCACAAAGCACCGACACAGCCGAGAACCGAGACGGAAACGAGGTTGTTTCTGGGGCTGGAACGTGACTGCGTAGCTGTGAAGTAGCACAAATACCTGATAAACTCTTTAATGAAAAGGTTTCTGATACATGATTCTAGAAGAGGGTCGGTGTTTGCATAGCAGAGAAGGCCTGAATAAAGCACCGTTTTGTTGTGAATGAAGGAAACATACGATGTGTTTCCTGCTGCTACCTGACTGATTACTGGTTGATTGATTATGTATGAAGTCTTGAAAGAAGTTTCCACTGACCTGGGAACGTTCATACTGAAGTAAGAAGAAGAAACGCAGAATTAAAGGGTCAGGTCAGGAGTATCCCGGGATTGCAAACGTGTGAAAAGAACAATCAATCGATGTTCGTAAGCAAAATGTAGAAACCGGATTCGTTTATACACACAAATGCAGTTAATATTCATTTTTTGGTCAAATCGGAAGGACAGTCTAATCTGTTTAGAGCAACAAAAAAAAATACACAATTGTTATGGCAACAGTAACATAATGGAAAAACACGGACGTCTCAGTTGTACATGCAAAATCGTTCTGTTAGATAATCATGCTTTGTAAAAGACTTTGACAGCTTTGCCAATATCCATGTTCCCATTTTCCTTCGCATTTATCCGCATATAATAACAATTCTCCTTATATAATACTTTGAGCTAGCATTCTAACATCCTGCGTTGGTACCAAAAAGTTTCAAGACTCGCTCTGTTGACGAGAAAGTACTTTATTTCCGCACGATCGCCTTCAAAACGGTTCTCTTGCACAGTAATACAGCTCCCAGTGTTCTTCTGGAGCGTGTCCTGGAAGCCCCTTTCCGATTCGAGCCGGATCTTCATCTTCGGAAGTCTGCAGGAGCCAATTCCGGTGAGTAGGGTGGGTGTGTAGGTGAGATCATGTTGTTTCCGGCGAGAAACTCGTGAGGAAAAGAGCAGACGTGTTAACGCAGCAGCTGTACACAGGACGATGTCTTTTGGCACGCTGACTTATGAACGTCGGTGCTCCCTGTGACTGCGCTTGCTTGTGCTGCCATCTGTTGGTGTGTTACAGAACTAGAATCCAAACTTTTTGATACCACCTCGAATGTCAGAACTACTGCGCTAATAAGATCTAAATAATTTATTTTTACCTCTGTTTCAATTATAACTGGTTCAGATATTAAGAGAAAATAAAAGATCTGGATTAAAATGACCCAGAATTCTGGACCAGGTCCTACTTCGATGTATTCACCTGACTGACAATCAATTTTAAATAACTCTCTAGAAACCCCTACAGACTGGAATGTGTTATCATTGGCCACCTTCTCCTTCTCCTTCCCCTCTGTCCTGAAGCAGGATGAGAGGATGGCGAAGGAGAGTTTTTTCTTTTTGCTTTCCCAGTTCCTCTACAGCTGATTAGAGGAAGTTGTTGGAAATCTGACGCTGGTGTTCAAACAGGTCCTCGACCTCGGCGCTGTAGGCGTCACCTGTAAACAAGCAGGTGGAGACGTGAGGTGCGTTTGAGCTCCTGATGTTTTCTGTTATATTTCATTACTGCCAGCCTTTTCAAAGCCTTGTGTTTTGTTACCATCAACCGTTTCCGGACATTTGTGTTTAAATAAAATGGAACGGTCCACTCACCTGCGTGACATCCGTACAGGTAGACTCTCCCACCATCGTACCTGCATCTGCACCGCATCACGTTGTTCTCAAAGTCAGACTCGGCCATGTCCAGCGTGGGGTTCACCTCCACCTGCAGGAAGCCAGAGACAATTATTATAGAGCACATTTCATACACACACACACACACACACACACACACACACACACACACAGAATGATCTAAAACGTGCACCTATAATCAGAGCTGAACATTCAGTTGTGTATGGAAATGTGTGCAGAGAACCAGTACATAATTGGGTCAATACCAGACTACCAATAAGCTTCAGGACAAACCGTTCAGTTATCAATACTTGCGTTGTTTTATATCCGTATATTTCGGCCTCAATGGTGAATTAAAAGCTACTCCTTTTCATTGTCCGTACCTCAATGATGTCATGTGGCCAACGTTATATACGTTTGTTTGCTTGAACCATCAACAAAAATCCATACCGATAGTTTTTCCGGGTTGCGTCCGTTGCTGGAGCGGCTGAGAAGGTCTGCTGTCATTATGAGAGCGGCCTCTAGAGGCGACTCACTGACACCACGTGCTGTTTGTTTTTACACGCAAGACAGCGCGCGCTGCACGGAGAGCGTAATATTTATTTATTTATAATTTATTTGTTATTTAATTATATTGACTAGTTATAGTATTGTTTTCTGCACCAAATTAGTATCGTTATCCGTACGGGTATCAATCAAATGTAAACGATCATCTCCTCCACATACAGTACATTTGTGTGAGGATAAAAAACAACAAAAAAAAAACAAGCCCTAATGACTTTCCCAGCTTTCGGCCTCGAACATTTTTATTTAACAACACATTCTCATTTTTACGTGCCGAGTGAACCGTACGTGTCCGCAAAAAAAAGTTCATCTGTGCGAAATTGAATTTCACATTTTACTTGAATTTTTTTTCCAATTCCTGAGGTATTACAGAAAACAGAACTGGGATCGTGATTCTCCTGTGAAGAGATCTGTGTAATGAGATCCCTGCGAGCAGATTGCAGTTCGGATTTCTAAATAACTGTGCAATCAGAGAAACGCTCGTCTCAAACCCAGTCATGAGTAATGCGTTTAAATGTATGTTCCTAAATCTGGCGCACCGCAGCCCAGGCCACTCTTTTACAGAGCAACACCCAGCGATAGCATGAAATCCACTCCACACATGCATGGAAACTTACTAACTCACTAACTGACTTTATTAGTCCACTTTACAGCCCTTGCAAATATGGGGGTTTAATGGCAACCTAAAGCGAAAGCGAACACACATCTGAGCATTACGTAAGATCTGTGTTTGATCTGCACTGTAAACCGTATCATAAACATGGTATTGTCATTGTCCCGGGCGGGTTTAATGCCATGTTTGTCACCATCTTGCCTCTGGAAAAAAATTAAAGTAAGTATAGAATCTAGTCTTAAATTATAGTGATGAAACAAGAAACATCCACTTCACTGAACTGCAGCTAAAAATGTCTCCTGTGAAAAAAAGAAAGAAAGAAAGAAAAAAAAAACCATCGTCGGTTAACCAACATTAACCAACAACGCCATTACTGTAATTCTCCCCCATTACACATTCCTTTTTTAACCCATTTTCCACTGTACTTTTGTTTGTAGTGGCTGACTTTATGAGCTTTGCCTGAATGTCGTAATGAGATTATGTGCTCTTTAAACTGCTTCAGGTTCAGAGGAGTAGACAAGGTGCAAAAACGCTTTCACACGACCCTGAAATAAAAAACAGAACGAAAAAAGAAAGGTGCTGACTCAAGGCTTTTTCTATGAACCATTACAATAATAGCAGGTCTAAGGAGCTTAAAATCCAGAGCCTGAATCCTTTCATTATTAAAAAAACACACTCACTCAAACACGTGCAAGCGTGCATACACTCAATTAGTCCCAATTACTCTCACTATCTGCACTTTGCATCGCTGGAGAAACCTGCGAAAAATCCGTTTCCCATTCAGGCCAAAAAGCTATTTTAAAACGGGGCTTGATTTTGTATTGGGGGGGGGGGGGGGGGAGTTTGGTGCTTCTACGCAACTTCATGCTAATTTTAAAACATTATTATTATTTCTTACACGTTGGAGGAGTAATGAGGTTATTTTAACCCATTTAGATGCATTTTTTCCCTTTGCTTTGTGGTTTAAAAGTGCAAAAAGTGAGGTCCTGCTGCGTCCTGAACCTGCACACACCGGCTAATAGGAGATGAATAAAGTGTAGGATACCTGCTCAGGTTTGCAACACAAAACAGAAGACATCATTGTAGAAGCACGCATGCTGGAGCGAGGCGCTGACGCACACAGACAGAAAGCGAAATGAGATAAATATGTGTTTGGGTGTTTCGCTGCAGTGGAATTGTCTGTCTACAGAAAATATGTAAAAACAAAAACAATGTATAGAGACGTGTATTCAAATAAAAACATGCGGTTTATCGAATTGATCGTAAAACATCGATATTTCCGTTACCTGCATGTAAACATCGATCCTGCCTGGGATTTTATTGGGTTTATTGTCTATACAATACAACATTAAATAATCCAGAAATGTTCCCTTCACTTCAACTAGCAGACTCCAAACCTGTTCCAGCATAACAGTGCCACTGTTCACAAAGTCAGCTCCATGAAGATCTGCTCTCCATGGGGTGGAGTGGAAGATCTCCTGCTATACATTTCTTAACTCGACCCTATTAAACAATGAATGTGAATGCTGACTGCACCCCAGGCCGCCTCACCAAACACACTCCTGCTTATAAGATCTCAAACCTCCATAAAATCTAGTAGAACATCTTCCCAAAAGTGTGGAGCTTATTATTAGTATTATATTTTATATTATAACAGCAAATGGTAAGAAATGTGGAATGAGACGTTCAAAGCACATAGAATACTCGGATATCCACAAACTTTTGGAAATAATGTGTAATAATGCGTCTCTATTCATTGTATGAAAGACTCAATGTTCTGTCACTTGGGTTTGCTGCATCAGCTGGAGCTTCTGAGAACATTTTCCTAATAGGAGAGTTACAGGAGAGTTACAATCGAGTTTAAATAAAAAATTCGGAGAAACAGAAACAGGAATAAGCAAAAAATAGTACAACAAACACACACAGGAACATTGTGTGTGTGTGTGTGTGTGTGTGTGTGTGTGTCAGAGGTGTGTGTTTCACCTGGAAGATGTAGTCTCCAGGCCTAACATCAGTCACGTCAACCCACTGACAGTCGATGTCATGGCGATACGTATCCCAGCATCCCACTGTAATGCCCTGATCTCCCATGTTGTAGCAGGTATAGCGCTTCTGCAGGCCTGTTGCCAAGGAAACGACAAAAAACATACGTGTGTTGTTTTTTTCCTCTTGACCACATCATATAGCTCTGATGTAAATCTCAAGTCATTTTCTTTCCATAGGCTTAAACGCTTCTACAGATATTCCACAAACTGTTTGAGATCGAGATCTTCACGTGCAGTTAAACGCTGCCAATTTAATTCAAGTGCTTTTATTCACAAAGCAAACGAACACTGAGACTCACAGCATGGAATAAAGATAAAGCCTTCATTTAAAGGGTTTAACAGATCGTACAGATTCCCTGAATCGAATCACAGACGCCACGTGTTTGTTTTTACACGCGAGACTGCGCGCTGCACGGAGAGCGCTATTTTATTTTTAAACTCAATCCCATGATTCCAAGCACTAAGTTTCATGCACTGAAACTGATTAACTGTAACTGATACTCCGACATATTGTTACAGAAATGTGATTATTGTGTGTACTGTGTAATCTCAGTAATAAGAAACCCACCATCCGGGCAGAAGGTGTCCTCCAGACAGAAGCTGGCTTTGTGTCCCTCTGCGATCTTTGTGCCGTTCAGTGTTAGAAGGTCGTAGTGTGTGAACACCTCGATGCTGTGGTAGTGTCTTTAGAAAAACATGCAAAACCACACAATAATTTTCATCTCGAATACTATTCCTCAAGTTCTTCTCCTTTAATTCAAAAACGTCTCGTAATGATCTCGTAATGCATGTTACCCCAGTGACCTTCAGCAGGAGTGTATGAAAGGGTAGGTTGAATGATCTGAATGATGACGTGAAGAAGGTATGATGAACAGGTGGCATGCTACAGTTATTCTAGATTTTTGTTTAACTACAAATATTAACCGGAAACTTACATGAGAGTGGAAGTGATACAGATTTCTGTAAAACTCTTGCATAAAAAATTAACAGAGAAGCAAAATAAAATGGTACGGGTTTCTCGCGCTCCATTGTGCTCAGAGGCAGAGTGAAGAACCAGGCTGTGCTCTCAGCTGACCGCAGCATCCTGACCACAGCTATAAAGAAACCGGACCGGGACGAAGCAAAGCAGAAAGAAAGAAATAACACCTCTGAAAGAGCTTTTTGGAGCCGATACTGAGAGCTCAGAACTGCCAGGAGGGACTGAAGGGGTCTCTGGGGCTTATAGAAGTCCTCCGTGTGTGTGTGTGTGTGTGTGTGTGTGTGTGTGTGTGTGTGTGTGTGTGTGTGTGTTGGTCTGCTTCTGAGTATTTGATCTTTAATAGATGATGTTGTGTCAGTCCACATCCAACAAAGACTTACTCCAGGAACCTTTCACAACCAAAACTATTTCGAGGTAAACATCTAGCATGGTGTTTAGACAGAAAAAAGATTTTTTATCCCCTGCACTGATCCCTTCTACAAGCAGTCACATTTTGCTGGCAATTACACGATAATCAAGAGCTTTTCTTTGTTTATGTGCAAAATGAAAGCAGACATAATGACTTTATGATCCAGCCCTGTTTTTTACATAAGCAAAAAAACCAACAACAAAAAAACATACTGTATTTTGGGAGTTTTAAATTTTACTGTAATATAAACCACATACAATTAACAATAATATACATCATTTAATACATTTCTGGAAGAATCTCTACAATACTGTACAATATGATGCTGAATGGATTTCTACAGTTATCTAACAGTATCAAAAAGTTCCTAAAAGTACCATTTTATTGCTGAACTCTGCCGTTCTTCCTGAACATTTTTCCATTTTCCATATTTAGTATTTTATAAAAGTTACAGCAGACTGAATGCTTTCGACACTGTATTTTCATTGATTCGAGACTCTTACCTGTGGCACTGGTGCCAAACCCAGGCGTCACGTCCGGCCCGTGGCCTGAAGTCTGCGCGTCCCAGATTCATGATCCGTGAGGAGAAACGTAGCAGGCGTCGGTGGCCGTAGGGCCAGTTCATATGGGCGGCTGAGGACGAGAGACAGCGCTCCTCATGAGCACAGGTGAGCAGGTGGAGAGGACGATCCTCCAGGTATGCAGACTCCTGGACCAGCTGAGAGTCCAACACCAAGTCTGGTGCCGCTGGACACAGATTTACATTCAAAAAAGTCATTTTGTAGCATTTAGCTTTCAACACGTGCAAAATGTAAAAAAGAAAAGACGGATTTTACTCGCAATCAGTAATAACTCGGAGTGTAACGGTACATGTGTTCGTACCGAACTGTTACGGTACAAGACTTTCGGATAATCCTTTTAAACTCGCGGAACATCGTTAAAACTCTATGAAGTGGCAGAACGCAAGTTTTAGTCTCTGCCTCGCACCCACAAAAATAATATAGAAAAATAAAATGGAATAAATCAAATGAATGCAGAAGACTTTTATATTCATTCTTTTTCTCCCGCTTATCCGTAATTCGGGTCGCGGGGGCAGCAGTCTAAGCAGGCCCCCGCCTTCGACTGCTGCCCAATCCTCACAGCACCGTCCCTTACGGTCCCTCCTGCAGGTGGTGAGCCCACGGGAAGGAAAGATATCCTTTGCTACGGTGGGGCTTGAACCCGCAACCTTGTAGGGAGCTGCTGATTTGTAAACCAAGACCTTCCCCACTGAACTATCAGTCCTGACTTTTATATTATTCTGATTAAATTGAGTAAAAATCCATATCTCTTGATTGTCGTAAAAACGTTGGTGACGCAGGAAGTCGTCGATTTTGTGCAGAACGAAATCCGAGTTGCGCGGTACAAATGGTGTCGCGATATACTCAATTTAATCAATATAATAAAAACTTTTTATTCCGTTTCCTTTCAATATATTAAATTTTTCATTTAAACCAAGCAAGAAATTTTATCCGGAATTGTTTTAAAAAAAATGTTGAACCGAACCGTGACCTAAAAACCACCGAGGTACGAACCGAAACGTGAGTTTTGTGTACCGTTACACCGTCAGTAATAACATGAAAAACAATCACCAAACTTCTTTTTTTCATGTATTACATTATTTGATATTATACTAAAAACGCCTGGTAAAATAATGATCCTGGACCTCAAAATTAAATTCAAGAAGTTTTAAAAAGACACTGCCGATCTCCTGGAATGATCTGAAAAAGGGCATGGAGAAAGAAAATGTAGGAATTCAACACTATAAGGAGGATTGACTCACTCTCAGCACAGGTAACACCGGCGGCTTTGACTCCTCCACCACTAGGGCAGTAAACATACCCGTTCCTCTTACACTGTTGGATCGAGATCTCGGTCCCAATACAGTGAGTCCCACTGAGAACGACCTCCTCTGCACCTGGGCTCCCAGACCAGTACACAGTCTCCAGAGCACAAAACACAAACAGAACAAATTACTGACAGGTCAAAAAGCTAGCGAAACGCACACAGTCTTTCTTGTGTCGGTTTAAAGAGCAAATGGTGTCCAGATAGCGATTTATTTTCATTTGCTATTAAACATGAAAACCGCGGCCAAGTAAATAATTGCAAATGGAAATATTTCATTGCCATCATTAGGGCATGGAGATGTGAAACCACCTGATATTCACACAGAAGCTCTGGCATGTACACGCTGCCAACACTAGAAAAGCTGCAATAACAAAATAGCAGTTATGCAAAGAACAACAAATAACTCAGATGCACGTTTCCTCACAAGCTCAGAATTAGCAGAATTAGCAAGCAGGCCAGAGATTCACTGAATTCACCGTCTGGGTTTTACTCCATAAACCTGCATCATTTATTCAATATTATCGTGTTGTTTTTCCCCCTACTTTTGCTCTTCCTCATGCTATTAGACATCTAAGTTTACAAAAAAAAACAACAGTGTCTTCATCCAGTGCAAAAAATACAAAATCTCAACTATTTAAAGTTTGTTTTTCCTTCAGTCTTTGCTGCTTTTCTGCTACTTTTTCTTGGCCGTGTGGAAGCATTTCATGCAAAGCCTGTAATTATCTCCTGCATGGGAAATAACATAAGACTGAAAAACAAATGCAAAGAGGATATAAACAAATCCAGAGCGCAGTGGCACGCTAGGCGACAAAAAATCTGCTCCAGTTGTGTAGAGAAAGAAAAAGGTGTGCAGTCTGCCTGCGGATTCTGCTTTAAGGGCAAACATGCCTTTTGCTTTTCAACAGTAATAAGATATATATATATATATTAGGGCTGTCAAAATTAAGGAGTTAATAACATAAATGTGTTTTAATGACACAAAAGGTATTAACACGCGATTATTAAAATGTTCTGTTTCATAGTTTTTATAAAAAAAAAAAAAAAAAAAAAAGTATGTGAAGATATCAAGAAAAAACACCACTAAAAATTTTTTAAATCGCTAAACATTTGTTTTACTGGTGTGGTCTCAAATCAAGGACCAAAATCCTAAGCCCTAATATATATATATATATATATATATATATATATATATATATATATATATATATATATATATATATATATATATATATAGATACAGTGAGGAAAATAAGTATTTGAACACGCTGCTATTTTGCAAGTTCTCCCACTTAGAAATCATGGAGGGGTCTGAAATTGTCATCGTAGGTGCATGTCCACTGTGAGAGACATAATCTAAAAAAAAAAATCCAGAAATCACAATATATGATTTTTAAACTATTTATTTGTATGATACAGCTGCAAATAAGTATTTGAACACCTGTCTATCAGCTAGAATTCTGACCCTCAAAGACCTGTTAGTCTTCCTTTAAAATGTCCACCTCCACTACATTTATTATCCTAAATTAGATGCACCTGTTTGAGGTCGTTAGCTGCATAAAGACACCTGTCCACCCCATACAATCAGTAAGAATCCAACTACTAACATGGCCAAGACCAAAGAGCTGTCCAAAGACACTAGAGACGAAATTGTACACCTCCACAAGGCTGGAAAGGGCTACGGGGAAATTGCCAAGCAGCTTGGTGAAAAAAGGTCCACTGTTGGAGCAATCATTAGAAAATGGAAGAAGCTAAACATGACTGTCAATCTCCCTCGGACTGGGGCTCCATGCAAGATCTCACCTCGTGGGGTCTCAATGATCCTAAGGAAGGTGAGAAATCAGCCCAGAACTACACGGGAGGAGCTGGTCAATGACCTGAAAAGACCGTTTCCAAGGTTACTGTTGGTAATACACTAAGACGTCATGGTTTGAAATCATGCATGGCACGGAAGGTTCCCCTGCTTAAACCAGCACATGTCCAGGCACGTCTTAAGTTTGCCAATGACCATTTGGATGATCCAGAGGAGTCATGGGAGAAAGTCATGTGGTCAGATGAGACCAAAATTGAACTTTTTTCATAATTCCACTAAACGTGTTTGGAGGAAGAAGAATGATGAGTACCATCCCAAGAACACCATCCCTACTGTGAAGCATGGGGGTGGTAGCATCATGCTTTGGGGGTGTTTTTCTGCACATGGGACAGGGCGACTGCACTGTATTAAGGTGAGGATGACCGGGGCCATGTATTGCGAGATTTTGGGGAACAACCTCCTTCCCTCAGTTAGAGCATTGAAGATGGGTCGAGGCTGGGTCTTCCAACATGACAATGACCCGAAGCACACAGCCAGGATAACCAAGGAGTGGCTCTGTAAGAAGCATATCAAGGTTCTGGCGTGGCCTAGCCAGTCTCCAGACCTAAACCCAATAGAGAATCTTTGGAGGGAGCTCAAACTCCGTGTTTCTCAGCGACAGGCCAGAAACCTGACTGATCTAGAGAAGATCTGTGTGGAGGAGTGGGCCAAAATCCCTCCTGCAGTGTGTGCAAACCTGGTGAAAAACTACAGGAAACGTTTGACCTCTGTAATTGCAAACAAAGGCTCCTGTACCAAATATTAACATTGACTTTCTCAGGTGTTCAAATACTTATTTGCAGCTGTATCATACAAATAAATAGTTTAAAAATCATAAATTGTGATTTCTGGATTTTCTTTTTAGATTATGTCTCTCACAGTGGACATGCACCTACGATGACAATTTCAGACCCTCCATGATTTCTAAGTGGGAGAACTTGCAAAATAGCAGTGTGTTCAAATACTTATTTTCCTCACTGTATATATATATATATATATATATATATATATATATATATATATATATATATATATATATATATATATATATATATATATATATTCTCTATTGGGTTTGTACAATTGTCTGCTATTCATACACACTCTGTCAACGAGCTCTTCTCGCACGTGAGTTTCTTGCCGGAAGCAAGATGATCTCACGTCAGCACCACCCAAATTGGTGAAGGTGCTTGACACGCTTCCAAAAGAAGACTTCCAGGACCCGTTCCAGAAGAATACTAGGAGCTGTATTACTGTGCAAGGGGACTATTTTGAAGGTGATGGTGTGGAGACGTAGACAAATAAAGAACATTCTTTAAATAGAACGAGTCTCAAAACCCTTTGATCCCAACTCGTATAGTGTGTGTGTTTATGGCCTCTGTACTTTGAATCACTTAAGAAGAACACATACAGACCCCAGAAAGTGTGACTTGTGTCTATTAGGTTTGTACCTGGTGAGCTGAGGATGCAAAGCCCATGCCAAGCTGTCGGCAGACCACCATGGCCTCTTTAATGCCCCAGTTTTCACTGCACACTGTCCCCCAGCGCCCATCTATCAACACCTCCACTCTTCCTTCCAACGCATCTCTTCCTCCTGTCAAACGCACCTAAGAATGAGAAAAAGTTTGATAGATGACTAAAGTAAATAGTATATAAAGTATAGTATAATTCGATTAGTATGATAATTCAGTGTGTGTGTGTGTGTGTGTGTGTGTGTGTGTGTGTGTGTGTGTGTGTGTGTGTGTGTGTGTGTATGTGTCTCACCGTAGCTGACAGTCCAGTCTTGGGAACGTTGCAGCGAACAGAAACATCTTGGCCGTGTTTGCAGGTGTACAGTGGAACATCCTGATACTTACACTGCTTTATGGAGCTCTCATGGCCTGTACACTGCACTGAGTTCATATGGATAGGACCCGTACCTGCACAACACACACACACACACACACACACACACACACACACGAAATTGTTTCCTTTTGGTTACCAAGCCTAAATTTAGACATAGGTGTATTATTAATTAACTTTATTAATAATTGTCATTTTAAATGTCCTCACAAAGCTAAAAAGAGCTTTTCTTTGCATTTATTTGAGTGTGCAGTCAGTTTCAGTTTCACAAAATCATGTCTAGTGTTTATTGACTAGCAGCGAGTCTCTTATCCCCACATTAGCGCCCTCTTCAGCTGCTAGAAATAGCGATTAGCATGTTTTTCTTGGACCAGACAGCCACTGGGCTCGTCATAAAAAACACATCAAAGATGGCACAGTTGTGATGTGGAAGGAAGTGAGTGTGTGTGTGTGCGTGTGTGTGTGTGTGTGTGTGTGTGTGTAGTCAGCAACCCTTTACAAAATTACACCCCGAAACCCAGCACATCGTTTAATGTTTCGAAATAGAAACCCTAGGCACGACGGAGGGACAGGAAACAGAGTGCTGGAATCTGTCATTTACAGCACAGTTGGGTCATGATGTCATCGCAATGAGCCAATGGGAAACGGACGATTCTTTCTTCTCGTGACCTTTACGCAAGTGTCATTTATATGCATTAAAAAAATATCTTTAAATTGCAGAGGAACAACCATTTGATGGTATGAAAAAAAGAACTTCCTGATAGCATTCTGTGTAGCTGTATAGAATTAATACTTTATTAATTTTTTTAATTACATTGTCATTGTTTTTCAACAAAAAGTTTACTCTGATTTAACAATTAATTAGTGGACCCCCTGCAGTACCACCTATATTACACCCCTATGCACCCCACCCCATATTACACCCATACACAACCCATCCTATATTACACCCCTATACACCCCACCCCATATTACACCCATACACAACCCATCCTATATTGCATCCCTATACACTCCACCCCGTAATACACCCCTATACACCCCACCCCATATTACACCCATACACAACCCATCCTATATTACACCCATATACACTCCACCCCGTAATACACCCCTATACACCCCACCCCATATTACACCCATACACAACCCATCCTATATTACACCCATATACACTCCACCCCGTAATACACCCCTATACACCCCACCCCATATTACACCCATACACAACCCATCCTATATTACACCCCTATACACCCCACCCCATATTACACCCATACACAACCCATCCTATATTACACCCATATACACTCCACCCCGTAATACACCCCTATACACCCCACCCCATATTACACCCATACACAACCCGTCCTATATTACACCCTTATACACT
Source organism: Silurus aristotelis (assembly GCF_946808225.1). Lineage (NCBI taxonomy): Eukaryota > Metazoa > Chordata > Actinopteri > Siluriformes > Siluridae > Silurus > Silurus aristotelis. The sequence goes on along the minus strand of NC_139582.1, from coordinate 1,293,693 downwards.
CCACCCCGTAATACACCCCTATACACCCCACCCAATATTACACCCATACACAACCCATCCTATATTACACCCATATACACTCCACCCCGAAATACACCCCTATACACCCCACCCCATATTACACCCATACACAACCCATCCTATATTACACCCATATACACTCCACCCCGTAATACACCCCTATACACCCCACCCCATATTACACCCATACACAACCCATCCTATATTACACCCCTATACACCCCACCCCATATTACACCCATACACAACCCATCCTATATTACACCTATACACAACCCATCCTATATTACACCCCTATACACCCCACCCCATATTACACCCATACACAACCCATCCTATATTACACCCCTATACACCCCACCCCATATTACACCCATAAACAACCCATCCTATATTACATCCCTATACACCCCACCCCATATTACACCCATACACAACCCATCCTATATTACACCCATATACACTCCACCCCATATTACACCCATACACAACCCATCCTATATTACACCCCTATACACCCCACCCCGTAATACACCCCTATACACCCCACCCCATATTACACCCATAAACAACCCATCCCATATTACATCCTATACACCCCAATCCATAATACACCCCTTTACACCCCATCAACTATTACACCCCTATACACCCCACTCCATATTACACTTTAGATGCCCCACCCCATAATACACCCATAAACAACCCATCCTATATTACATCCCTATACACCCCACCCCATATTACACCCATACACAACCCATCCTATATTACACCCCTATACACTCCACCCCATATTACACCCATACACAACCCATCCTATATTACATCCCTATACACCCCACCCCATATTACACCCATACACAACCCATCCTATATTACACCCCTATACACCCCACCCCATATTACACCCATAAACAACCCATCCTATATTACACCCCTATACACCCCACCCCATATTACACCCATAAACAACCCATCCTATATTACATCCCTATACACCCCACCCCATATTACACCCATACACAACCCATCCTATATTACACCCATATACACTCCACCCCGTAATACACCCCTATACACCCCACCCCATATTACACCCATACACAACCCATCCTATATTACACCCATATACACTCCACCCCGTAATACACCCATATACACCACATCCTATATTACACCCATGTACGTTCCATCCCATATTACATCCTATACACCCCAATCCATAATACACCCCTATACACCCCACTCCATATTACACTTTATATGCCCCACCCCATAATACACCCCTATACACCCCACTCCATATTACACACATATACACCCCACCCAATAATACACATTACCTTATAATACACCCCTATGCACTGCACACTAAAATACACCCCAAAATACACCCCTATACACCCCTCATCCACCACAGTTGGTGTCTCTGGTCTTTTGGTGTTTCTTGAGACTGCATTTATAATAGTGCATTTGGCCACATCTGATATTTTTGCTTTCTCTCTGATTTGTTTTTCATTTTCAGACTGCTGATGTTTTGCTTCAAGGCCAATGGAGGCTCATAGCGATGATGGAGTTCACAGCAAAAGATTGCAAATGGTGCATTTAAAATGGACTCTATAACGCACACTGGATCGACTGTACATAGTTTGAAATCAGAGATGCAAGACTCCATTAAAGGTTATGAATAAACGTCTAATATGTCATGGCTCATGAAGCCAGTTTCTGTGGGCTCAGCTGAACACATTTCGAGTGTTGAATGCTAACTGATCAACAAGTTTGAGAAAAGTGATAATGAGACGAGCTATAATTCCTAAAATTCCCAAAATTCCCAAAATTCCCTGCTATGTGCAATGGATTGTTTTTCTTTCGTTTATAAAAGAACAAAGCAATTTTTAGTATTGGCATTAAATCCTGGCTGTACAGCAGCGACTTATAATAGAATTTTCTCAGTGGAGTAGAAAATAGAAAAAAAACACAGACATTGAAATGGATAGAATTACCCGAGGGTGGAATATAAAACTAATCCTGTCTGAATTAGGGTTTTAAACTGGATTAGTTTTACCAGAGAAGGTTCAGTAGTGTAAAAATATAACAGGGCTGTTTGGACAGAATAAAAAGCCTGAATAATGTCAGTATTATGTGGCAGGTGATGCGAACAGTAACATATTCCACATTACCGTGAGGTTTGTTCAAACACTGTGACTATTATGGAAGCTGCTGAATTATTGCTTATTCATGACGACTCACTTCAATTACATCCTCTTCACATCCTCAGTCAGATTAGTCTTTTACAGTTCAGAAAATAAGCTATTTCATACAGAAATATGTGTAAAGTCTGTGTTACAGGTTCCATTAACCCATTAAACAGAGGTTTTTCATGTGAACTTTCTGCATGCTTTTGGATCACATGTTGTTTCCTGTTTGCTCCAATGAAATGGAAACCTAATAAGAATCAAAGTCAAAGCATCGCTGTGATGGAAAAGCCATTATATTTATTTTTCTTGACATTTTTCTAAACTGAATTTGTTCTGAACCACTGATTAGGTTCTGTTTTCCATTCCATTTATATTGAACTATTTTAAATGTTATTGTATGCAATTCCATCAGATCCCATCCTCAGACAGAGGGATTTCTGTGTAACACTGTGGTGTTTTGATCTTACCTTGTCCCAAGTATGCGCTTCTCAGGGCCTCTCTGGCAGTGCCGAAGCCCAGCTCCCTACACACTACGCTGGCAGCGGTCATGTCCCAAAGGTGATCACACACTGTCCCCCATTTCCCCTCTTTCAGCACCTCCACACGTCCCTCTCCGAGCCTGGGACCTGATTTCAGACGCACTGTCTGCTTAAACATACAGAAAAAAGCTTTGTGAGGAAACATTTCCAAATTTAAACCCAGCGTTTATTATTTTTTTAACATATCCTTGTAAAAAAAAATTTTTTTCTTCACTTGAACTACAGTAGGAGACCCAAAACCGTTCCAGCATAACAATTCCTCTGCGCACAAAGCCTGCTCTATGAAGATACGCTTTCAATTGGTTCTCCTGCTATAGAGCTCCAAACCTAATGAACACCTTTGGAATGAATGTGAATGCACTGACTGAACCGCAGGACTCCATACCTTCTCACCTACATCAGTACCTGACTTTACTAACACCCTTGATGTTGAATGAATCCCCGCAAATGGAGACGAAATGAGATGTTGCGAAAACCAAAACACCGATCTTATGCTCAAGTGTCCACAAACTTTTGCCCATTTAGTGTATATAAAAGTTCATTGTGTTTTTATATCTTTATCCAGGCCTCATGTTTTACTCTCATACAGCCAAAAGTATGTGGACACCACTCTTAATTATTATTGCCTTTCCCACTGGCCAGAGAGATTCAGTTTTCTTTTTTAAATTCTGCAAAAACAACAGCTACATGGAATGGGTTTCCACTGCAGAATTGCTGCACACATGCCTAAAAATCACAGTGAAATGCTCAGTGTCAGCTGGAGTGGTTCAAAACACACAACCACTAGACTCTGGGCAGTAAAACATGTTCCCTGGAATATTAATCACAGTTTATTCTTTGGAAGTCTGATAAATAAATCTGAAATTTTAGGATGCTATCTGCCAGACTGCAAGAGATAATGGTTTGTGGCTTTGGGCCAAGTTTCTTAATTCCAATGAATGTTATTTAGAGGTCGACCGATTAATCGGTATTGCCGATTTATCTGCACCAATAGTCGATTGCTGAAACTATCTGCAAAAATCCATACTGATAGTTTTTCCGGCTTTCGGTCCGCCGTCATTTTTGGAACGACCTCTAGAGGCGACTCGACAAGTATGATCCAAACTAGCTGTCGGTAAAAATCCCTCGACCTCTAATATTAATTCTACTGCATAAAAAGACATTTAGACAACTTTGTTTCAACTGTCTGAGAAATGCTGTTTTTTTCCTCCTGCATGGCGACGCCCCTGTGCACACGGCGAGCTTCAGGAAGACATGATTTCCCAGGGTTTGTTATGGAGGAACTCTAGGAACCTGCACAGAACCTTAAACCTAAACCTCAATCTACCTGAATACCTTGATGATAATTAGGAAAGTCGATTGTGAAACCTCACTGAAATAAGCCTGATGGTCAGGTGTGTGCACACCTTTAGCCATTAATAGTGTATTATGATAACTAATAGATTGTCAAGGTGTGCGTACCTGAGATGCTGGTGGAGCTTGAGGCTGTCCAGAGCTCGACAGGCGCGAGAACTGCGGACCGGGTACACAACGCACCACAGCATGCATCCCACCATTACACGGCACGTCACTACGTGCGAAAGACAGCTGAGTCTGGCATTGTGACAAGGAGATCTCAGCTCCTGTGCACTTCACCTTCTCTACCCAGTAACCTTTTTTACTGACTGCTGATCTGTGAGACAGAAACAGGAAGTCAGATTTGAAGCAATTAAAGTTAAACTCTGGTTGAATTGATGCCATTTAACCAGAGAGATACGAAGTCAAGTCAAGTTTATTTCTATTGCACTTTTCACAACAGACATTGTCTCAAAGCAGCTTTACAGAAATCAACAGTCAAGGTGATGACACACACACACACACACACACACACACACACACACACACACACACACACACACACACACACACACACACATATATATTGTTTTGTTTAGTTTTTATTTTGCTTACATTATTATTTTTATTAATTCTTTATTTATTTTATTGTAATTTTTTTTGTGCTCAATTAAAATCAAAGCCAGGGTTGATTTTAGACAATTTGGCCTTAGTCCAAAACACTTTATGCGACTGACGAGCACATATAAAGGAGGTGTGTGTACACGACAAAGGGCCTTGGACTATTCCTGGTCTGGAAAACATGATTAAGCTCCGATTCCCAATTCTGCTTTATTAAAAGGATTTGATGGAATTTCAATAATACGTGTATTACACATGCGTCTGTATAAACTCATCACTCACCGCATGGCTGAATCCGCCATCTTGGAGTCCCACTGTTTCCTAAAAGAGAAGAGATTCAATAAACCGTAAAATAACCAGAAAAATACACACGTACACCTGGTAGCAAATATGAACTCAACAAATATGTTCCTAAGCGCTGAGACACGCCAGTAAACATGGCGTATTTTTGTGTGTTTTTGTTACGCCACCAGTTCAAGATTCAGTAATTCAGACGCTTGTCTCCATGTCTTTTCCAGGCAGACAGGATTTCCACATACACACTCACACACATGTACACACATCAGCAGAATCCTGCTTTACCTTATAAGGTTGGCTAAATAAATACAAGCTGTATATATGACAGACAAAACAAGCTGAGGAGGTTTGGTGGTTTTGTGACTTACAGAGATCTCAGTGTTCCTTGTTTGCAGCCAGACAGCCCCCTGTGTCTTTTTTTAACCCCTTCTCTCTCTCTCTCTTCCCTCTTTCATTCTAGCCTTTTATTTTTCCTTAGTATAAACCCTGATTACATTATACATAATTACATAATGCGATTTCGTTTCATAGTAGAGCAACAAGGAGTATGTGGCTAATAAATGACAGATAAATGGTCTAAATATTCTTTTTAGAGCGTAAAGAATCAAATCCATCTACAAACTGAAGGTTCTGACTGAATATGGAGCAAACAGAAAAATGTCAAAACAGTGCTATATGTGCCTTTAACCATCCCTTTAAGAGCATAAGCTCTATTGGGCCTTTTTGGCTAAAAGAAGCTGCCATGCAGAAGCTGTTAGAGATTTCAGGAAGCTGAGAAGATAATAGGTATTTAAGCTAAATATAAGCACAAGCTACTGACAATTTGAAGCCACCAGGCTGGTGCTGATTGGGAGCCACACACCACATAAGAGGTGGAAAGTATGATGGCGATACGTTTACAGGTTTAACAGTGTTACAACATGGATTTCTTTAGCAAAAAATAAAATCAAGCTAACAGGAAAGTGTTCATCTAGCTAGAAATTATAGGTGTGATGCTAGTAAAGGAGAGCGTTCAATTAAACAATGTCAGGAGAATTAATACATCTACAGGTTTACATCTCAGATTGTACCACACACACACACACACACACACACACACAAGCTTGACACACTGCCGTCTACCCCACGCAGCATGTGTGCTGGTGGGCTGGTCAGGTTTTTGCAGAAGTGCTCATTTGCCTCGTGCACACCTACGAGATCTTTCCACCAGCTGAAGAACTGGAGAACTTAAAAATAAAACTAGAGGAGTTTCGAAAAGATTTCTGAACTCTAGTAAAACAATAGATTATAAAAAAAAAAAAATCCATTTAATTAACGCTTTTATATGAAGCAGCTCTTGGGAAAGTTCATGAAGGGCACAACGGCAGACGCCATCAAACCACAGAGTTACTGAGCTGAGTCAGAGCTAATTACTTTATTGGCTAATCTGTGTTCGGGGAGGAGAGATGGCTGGGTTCTCCTCGCTTTAATGTGGTTTCACAGTAAACATGGCTGAAGGGAGATGCCGTCTGTGTGAGTGCTTTTTGCATTAAATCTCAGAAGGGGAAAGTGAGTGTCGTATTGTGGAGTATAACAGGTGCAGGACATTACGATGTTCCTAAAGAATGTAGTGAAAGCATGAAAATGGACCTTCTTTAAATAATAGATAAATAAATAACATTTAGGATCATAGACACTTTTCTGAGCATGTGTATATTTCTCAGAGATTCAATTTTACTCTTTGCATATTCATAAATATACAGTGGTTTGCCAGAACACAGACAATGTTGGGTTTTTGTTATTAGGTCGGATTTGGTCTTACTTTTAAGTCCCTATGGATAAAAATTTGAATATGTAAATATTAGAGGAAACAACAAATTACTTTTACTTGTGTAATTGAGTAGTTTTTTTGTGTACTACTTTTTGAAATCTGTAATTGAACTTTTAAATGAGTATATTTTTGTTTGAAGTTTTGTACTTCGTTACATTTTAAATAATATCCGTTACTGAGTAAAAGATTTAATTCCAAGTTTTTTTTGTAGCCCTTTCGCAATAAAAATTTATTTTATAAATTAAAAATAAGATAAAAATTTTTATATTTGAACTACATTTATTTATTCTTGATGAGCAAAACAAGGAAGACTGTGGCAGGAAAAAACTCCCTTAGATGGTTTGAGGAGGAAACCTTGAAAAAATCCAGAGTCAAAGTCGAAACCTCATCCTCACTTGGGTGAATAATGTTCCTTCTACGGTCTATCACAGTCAGGTGGAGGTGTGGAACCAGGAGATGTCTCTGTGATGTGATTGGCAGGAATCTCAACCAGTTAAGAGTTAAAATTGTCTCAGTGAAAAAAGTTTTCAACTTCAGCTAATCTAATTAACTGAACCACTTTTTTAATAGATGATTAATGATCCTGGTTTGACCTTAAGATTTCCATGTTCTCTCAGTGGAATTCTTCTCAAAACATTGGATGGATTGGGCAATAGCAGGTAGGTCAGGTCAATGTGTATTTGCATGGAACCTCATGCTCCAATTCCTTTGCTTTACACACAACATTTCTAGATATAAGTGAACTTATGATCATTAATGGGGAATGGGAAAGTGGTAGTTTAATTGTTAAGGTTCTGGGTTACTCAATCAAAAGGTCAGGGATTTGAACAATAAACAATCTACCATGGGCACTGCGTCATGTCTGATTTATGCGAACACATAATTTCAGCGTGCTGTAATGTATATGTGACAATCTAATATAAACTAATACCACTTGACGCTAGCGAAGCTCTTAGATATCAGCAGCATATTTTTCTCCTTCACTAAGTGAAATTGCAGGAAAAAATCAGGCCCAGATTCAAAATAAAAACATGTAATGTCTCCCAGAATGTGGTTTGAAATGGAAAGAAAACCCTTGACCCTTGAAAAGTCTGAGAGCATTAAAACATGACCCAGACGATCTTATTCAATATACCATTCAAAGTCCCACTTCCACCACCGCAGGCAGCCCAGAGGATTTCATCCAGCCAATATTTATTTCTACAGGCTTCAAAACAAGGAACACATGCTATTTCTGTAGAAAAGTAAGTTCTGCTGAAAGGAAGGTGTTGCTGTATTTATGCAGCCAGCTCTGAAAATGCAATGTACCGGACACTTCCCCAAAGTAAACAGCATCAATATTTTGCAAAATATTGAACATGCAGTCAAATCTACATTGGGAATTTAAATTGGCTGCATAAACACCATGGAAAAAAGACAAGACACGGCTATTCTTCACTCAAAGCGAAAACGAAGCGAGCGCGCTGAGGCTTTAACGGCCACATGGGCGAGGTCCTGTGCTGACACAGCCAAATCGAACACGGCTATTAAAGTGCAGTCAGAGACGCTACCACACGATTCCACCTTATAATTACTGGACTGTGAGCACTGCATCCCGGCCCCAAAGGACAGAGGCTCGGAGTTCCACGCTGAGACATGACACAACGTTGCAAGCCTGAAAATAAAGGTGAAGCTTTCAGCTGAGCTGCGCTCTCCACTCTTGTGGCCCTTAACCCTCTGTGCTCCAGAGGTGCTGCATAATGACCAACCCTGCACTCTGATCTCAGCTTCCTCACATTGCTGGGATATGCAAAAAAAAAAATCCACGGAGCTGTTATAGAAAAATGTACACTTAATAAGTGGTGAAGTGAAGAACACTGATGATCTTCATCATGGCACCTGTTAGTGGGTGGATTTATTTATTAGGCAGCAATTTTGTGCTCAAAGTTGATGTTAGAAGCAGGAAAAATGGGCGTAAGTATTTGAGCGAGTTTGATAAATTGTGACGTCTAGACGTCTGGGTCAGAGCATCTCCAAAACTGCAGCTCTTGTGGGATGTTCCTGGTCTGCAGTGGTCAGAATCTATCAAAAGTGCTCCAAGGAAGGAACAGTGGTAAAGCAGCGACAGGGCCGTGGGGGACGAGGATCATTGATGCCCGTGAAGGCTGGTCCGTGTGGTCTAACTGTTTTATCAGCAAAAGGGGACCAACACGATATTAGGCAGGGGGTCATAACGTTAAACTGATCAGTAACCATGAAGTTATGCCTGATCTGTGCATGTATGCGTGTTTGCACATACTTGTTTTGCAGCATCTCAGATTGGAGACAGTATTAAATCGCAGAAGCAAACTGCATGTGGGTAAAGTCGAAGGAAAATCAACCTGCAAATCAAACTGTATGCACACAGTAAAACCCTTTCAGAATTCCGTCAAACTAATCTCATCTTAAATCCAAATTAAAACTAAATTTATCAAATATCATGGTACAGGATCCTGTAATTATATATTACAGTCACAAGACAGGATTGAGCTACGAGACACATAAACAAGGCCAAACAAGGCTACACGGCCTTCCAACAACGACCACAACTAAAACAAAGCGATTCCGGTCACGCAAGAGGAGTTTAGATCGGATTTTAGAGAACTCTATGCGTCATTTTTAGAGTATAAGAAAAGTCTGTTTACTGTAGCTACACTGGTGCTGAGAGATGGTCCTAACAGTGACCAAAGTCGAATTGTATAAAAACAGTGGAAGAATAGAAGCGGACCAGAAGGTTCTGAGCTCAAATCCCTGGACTAACATCAGAACCAGTACTGGATCCATGAGCAAGACCAGGAGTGCTCCAAAGATGTTGTACCATGGTCGATCCTGCACTCTGACCCTCATGTTCTGATATTTGAGAGTGCTTGTGGAGATTTCATCCCAAAGGTGTTAAATAGGCTTAAATTCAAAGCTCTAGTGCAGAGCACTTAAGATCTTCGCTTCTAACCCATATTAAGCATCATTTCATGGACATAGCTTTGTGCACAGGTGCTTTGTCATATTGGAACAGGGTTGGGTCTCTTAGTACAAGTGAAGGGAAAATCTAAAGCTACTGTACCTGAAGACATTCTATACAACTAAACTCAGTTTGGTGAGAAACAGTTTATGGCTGGAAAAGTCAGGTACCCAATACTTCTGCGCATATGGTGTATATATTTATATTTTAATCCAGTTTGATCTTTTTTTGATAGAGTCTCAGATTTTCAGTATAAATGCTTGTATAAACAGCAAGTGGAATGGTGTTACTGTGTCTCCTGCCAAATTTCAACCCTTCACGCTTCAACCAATTTGGAAAGAACAACAGCTTTGCACTGTAATCTGGACTGTAACCTTCTTATTCTGTATATAACTTCAATTTAGTGGTTACATTCAAAGCCATTTTTTATTTCAGGTTCTTATAGGAGGTATTTCTGGACAGAAATTAACATGCACATTTTACTGGGTATAATCATATGTTATATTCTAGCAGCAGCAGCACCCACTGTGCTTTCCTTCAGATGTAGAACATGGCAATGGTCACTGAGATATTATACAACGAGTGTGTTTATAATATATTCACCCATCAGTATAACATTATGACCTGACTAATATTGTGTTGGTCCCCTTTTGCTGCTAAAACAGTCGTGACCTATCGAACATCAACAACATGAACTTCTTCAGCAGTTTGAGCTACAGGAGCTCGTCTGTTGGATCAGATCCACACGGACCAGCCTTCACTCCTCACGTGCATTAATGAGTCTCGTCCCCCACGACCCTGTCGCCCTGGTTCACCACTGTTCCTTCCTTGAAGCACATTTGATAGATTCTGACCACTGCAGACCAGAAACATCCCACAAGAGCTGCAGTTTTGGAGACGCTCTGACCCAGACGTCTAGACGTCACAATTTATCAAACTTGCTCAAATCCTTACGCCCATTAAGAACAGCAAGCTTTATGATTGCATACAAAATATCTTGGAGTTATAAGTCTATTCTAATGTACTTATGTTGAGGTTTTGTAGAATCTTTTGTCTTTTATCCAAGACTTATACTGAATACAATGCAATAGTTATTTGGGCCTGGAGATGTTAATTTATGCGAGAGTGAGCAAAGTAAAGATCTCAGGCTTGTATTGTTAGAGTGTGTAATATAGTGGCATTGCAAACATCATCTTGCTTTCTTCTTTATCTTGTATGACTTTTAACTGGGAGATGTGGAAGCTCAGAGCTCAGTTACTGATCAGAGGTTCAGCTGTTCAAGACATTATATCACCAGACTCATCACTGGGCCCTTGAGCAAGGCCCTTAACCTTCTGTGCTCCAAGAATTTCACTGTGTTATAATGTATACGTGACAAGTAAAAGGCCACTCACTTGGAGAAGGGGCAGCTCAGTGTTTAAGATGTTGGACTTCTAATCAGAAGGTCGTGAGTTGAAATCCAAGCACCACTAAGCTGCCACTTGCCCTTGAGCAAGACCCCTAATGCTCAGCTGCTCAGCTGCATGAATGGGATAACAGAGCTGCTCTGGAGATAGCTGCAAGTCGCTCATCTAGAATGTGTACATTGTGGTGGTACTGTTTTTATAAATATATATATAATAGAAGTAGATTCTTATCTTGGTGTGACAGAGTTTCTGTAAATGTATGTAACCAGGCATATAATATATATATATATGTATATAATGTGGGCAAGTGACCTAAAATTCTGCTGAAGTCCCATTAGACGAGTGAAAAAGTCTGAAAATTGACTATGATGGTTGATAAAACAATGAACTGGATTTATAAACTAGTGCTGCATTTTCTCTACAAAAAGCCAAGTTTTTTGCATTATGGATTTGCTGAATCAGCGCTTCCTCCCAGACACACTGTGGGCTGCACCATTATGATGAGTGGGTGTGGGTGTGAATCTACTGTATGTTTGTCCTTTTTTTTTTTTTTTTACCCACTTGCTATCACAACAGGACAGATCCGCTCTAACCCAAACGTCGCTCCTAATTACAGGCTGAGCGTGGTCTTTAAAGAAAACTGTTGATTTTCTTCCTCTGACACAATGTACTTTCTTCATCATGGCGTTTACATGAGATGAAACATCCGTAATCATGCTCCATCATCTATCCCAGTGTGGGTTTCGCCTGGGACGTTGTTTCGCCTCAAGCCTCAAGTCTTATCACATAATTTTTTGACAAAAACAAATTCAGAGAGACAATAATCACGCAGCCCTTCTCATAACACGGGGTGAATTTCCTCGGTCAGCTGTTTGATGTGGAGAACATGATGACAACAGCCTTTAGATTAAAACACATACTTGCAATCAGTGTACAGGGCTGTGACAACATGCTTCCTGTGAAACGCTTAGGATGTGGCCATGAGCTCATTTGCAGGTAGGGAGATATCGTATACGCCGCCTGAACTCTGCTGAGGAAATGGAGATAGAAGCAGCAGATGCCGAGGCGGCGTGATCTCAGAGTCAGAGAGAAAGGAGTGACATGAACAACAAGGTTCAACAGGTCGTGTTCGATTTTAACTCGGTCATCATTGCAAAAGTGGTGAGATTTAGCTTTTAGCTCCAAAAAAAAAAAAATAAAAAATCATAAAATTTTTCCAGCAATAATCAACATTTTAAAGAGGAATGTGATGAAGTAGGAGAGACAACACTCAAATTCCAGTAGAGAGTCACAGTAGAGACGCATTACAGCTAGTGAGCAAGAACGTGACAAGCATGATGGTGATGATACTAGTATTAGCATTAATTTTAAATTCTTGGAAGGAAAGAAAGAAAGGGGCTTTTATACTCATCACATATGCGGTACAGGTATTTCCTGACCCCGTTGTCGTGGTCTAGCGTACCCAAGAGACATGAGGAATGGTGATCAGTATTGGGTAGTAATTTAATAATTTAACAAATTAAAGTACATAATTTAGCAAAACAGAGCAATTTATACTACTGAAACTATAAACTATATATAAACTATATATACATATACATATAAACTATACAGTATATATGTATATGGAGGAGCGCCAGTTTCCTGAGACAAGGAAAAATTGGGCTTTGGAAAAAAAAAACCCCACACACTCGTACCGCTATCGTACGTTACATCACTGTGAAATTCGACCTTATATTCCAATGGTGTTCAGATGTATTTCCACTGGAATGACCATCAGCGCAGACAAACATTGAGACTGTAAATTTTAAATGAACACGTGTGTCCCCATAATGTTTATCCTGTGTCCTGTTTAACGGTTAAATAAATAAATATATACGTTATTATCCAGCTGTAAGCGCCGAGCAAAGATAAGCATCACAAAGAGTCATTAAATTCAATTTAATCAGCGTGCGACCTTTTTCATAACACTGGCGGCATTTCCTAAATGAGCTTTTTGATGTCGGGATCATGATGCAAACACAGACGCAATCAGTGGAAAGGACCTGCTTCCCCTTAAATACCTCTCAATGCATGCGGTCATGTATGTGCTTTTTGTGGAAATTAAAAAAAGAAAAAAGAAATGTGTATATGTATATATAGATTTATAGATATATACACTCCCAAACAAAAGTGCGATTGATTGGTGAATCATAGAGTTTGTCTCAGAGAGCAAAAGAAAAATGTATCTAAAATAAAGAGTCTGAAAACAGAATCATGCATTCCATAATACACGTTATTCTTCACATGACTCGCAAATGGAGTGTTGACTAGAGTGCTGACTTCAAAAGTCAGGAAGGAAGCAAGAAGGGGGAAAAAAAACAATTCATGAAATGGAAAATTACATTAGGCAGCGGCGATTTTTTCAGCACGTAGTCCGTCTAATTTAGGGGACGGAGTTTGGAGTGCAGGGTATAACTTCCAGAAAAAGGATCTGTGGTGAAGTATAAAGACAGAGAGAAGCAGCGTTTTCCGTGGCGGCTCGGTCTATTTATGGATGGGGGTGGGGGGGGGGGGGGTCACATGGTGTGGACGATTTAGTGGTTTTCCAGTTCCAGGGAAAAGTAAAGGAGAAGAGGAATTACTCACGTCTAAAATGGCTATAGTTTGGTTACTCGACCTTGGATCCTCCATAACAGATGCAAAGAAAATATATTTAGGTGACAAATTTCTTTCTCTCTAATGCCAGAGAAGGAAAGAGACACGTCGTGTGTTTCTACTTGAATTATATGAGGTTAAAAAAACAAAAACAAACACAAATCGCTCAAAGTGAGAATAGTAGCTTGTTTCATAAACACTCCTACACAGATTATACTATTCCTGTACAGTAAATCTAGGGTTAATGACATCCTGCAGCATGAGAAAAGATGGAAATAAACATCCAAATGGGTTAATATACTGCTCTGGGTACACTAAATGTATGTGCACCCCTGACCATCACACCCATATGTTAACATTGGACACAGACAATTATAAAGGTGGCGGCTCAGTGGTTACGGCATTGGACTTTGGATCGGAAGATCGTTAGTTCAAATCCCAGCACCACCAAACTGCTTCTGGTGGGCTCATGAGCAAGGGTCTTAATCCTCAACTGCTCAGCTGTAGTCGCTCTGGATAAGGGCGTCTGCTACATTCCGTAAAATGTATAAAGGATGTCTTTGTATGCTGTAGAATTATTATTCAACTTCAGTTGAACAGTTGCTGTATGACAGCACGCAAATTGCGATTTCTCTCTTCATCATGCAAGACATTATAACAGGAGATTTTTTATGTTTTTGCTTCAAAAGTGCATAACTTACATTGGACTCAAGTCACGGGCTCATGGTGTTTTTATTGTTTTTTAATTTATTTTTTTGTTGTTGCATGTAAAATTGTGAAGGTGTTTCTTTAATGCAGTTTTGTTGAACTGCACAATAAATGTAAACTTTTTACTTTTATTTGAGTGGATTTTTAAACCGGTATTTTTAAATGTATTTATGTAAAATTTCATTGAAGTAACAGTAACTTTTACTTAAGTAGAACATTTTATTACTTTTCTAGCTCTGTTATTAAACAGATCAATGTAAATATGATGCAACATAATGTCTATGCTGCAGTATGTGTTCATTTAGTGATATTTTTAAAACAATTAAAAAACTTAAAGAAGGAAATGGAATTAAAGAAGAAGAAGGAGGAGTCGACTGACCTGTACAAGCGCTCGTCATGCTGCTCTGCTTTCGGAAATCCCAGCATCCCACACACCACTCGACTGCTGCTCAGGTCCCAGCCAAGGTTACACACGTGCCTCCATCTCCCAGCATGCTTCACTTCGAGCACTCCTTCCGTTACCATTGAATTGCCCCGAGTGCCAGGCAAAACCGGGCGGAGCCGAACCTCTTCCAAACTCCCCCTTCCCGATCCACTCTGCTGAAAGAGTAACGCAAAACGTGCACTCGTTTCATCACGACATTGTTTTCTCATTGTGTTCTCAAAACAACAGTTCCGACAACTTTAATGTTCAGTGTACCGTAGAATATACGGACCAAGGAGGAAGCAAATGCAATAAATGTCTGGGTTCAGCAGAATGCCAGTCCCAATGAAAAATGCCAGCACTCCGAGCGAAATAATTGTTTTTGCATGCCAAGACATGACAGATGGTGAAAGTAGATTGTCTGGTAAACAGTAATTAAAAGCCATTGAAGGTTTTTCTGTGCGTTAACTTTGCCACTAGACTGTGCAGAACGACATCAATGAAACAGAAAAACAAACTAAACTGGTCGACTGTTAAGAGAACGTTGAAAATTTGTCATTGTGCAAACAAAAACAGTAGCATGTTTGGGCTGTGATGGGTTTAAGGGTGCACATGCACATGCACATCTGGGAAACGGATCAGTGAATGAACTCATCATCAGTCCGCCATGTTACATCACTACAGTAGAATTTACTATTTAAATAGGACCAATGCTGTTAACTACAGTGTTCAACCTACCTGTTCAACAGTGTTTGTGAAATCAGGGTACATTCTGTTGTCCTGCTCGGTAATGGGATCAGACTGTTCAGACCGAGGCGCCGGGATCGACTGTAGATTTTCATATCTCTCTGAGCCAGACGACTGGGCCACTGCTCTGGGTTGACTGTCCTGATTGCGTCTGTTTGGGGTCCTGCTTCGGAGGTAATTGGGCAGTTCGTGCCCTTGTGGCACAGAGTTTTCTTGCCTGCGTGAGTCTGCATTGTCGTAACCGTTCCTGCGCAGTTGGATCTGATGGCCTTGCAGTTGTGGTGAAGAGCCTGGAGAGACCCGGGCAGAGTTTCTGTTCAGAGCGATCTCGTGACCTCGACGTGTGGGCGTCTGTTCTGGTGGACGAGGCTCGGAGGTGGCAGGTTGTACGGGTTCACTGTAGCGTGGTACATGGCCCTGGCGTGGACCCTCTTTGGTACATACGACGCCCAGGTCCTCAGCGTGGGTGCAGTCGTGCGTACCCCAGCCATTAGAGCGACAGTCAGAGAGAGAAGTCTCTGTGCCTTTGCACACCACATTATCCAACCAAATATTCCCTTGAACGTGAACAAAGACACAAGAAAGACAAGTTACACTCAATCTTTTGATGAAAGGAATGGAAAAAAGGTTTGAATCGAGTAGAAATGTCTGATTTGGAGGGAAACTTCCAGGAGCTCAACTGTCTCTAAAGGTTTCTCAAGAACAAGAAAGGATAAAGGATGGAAAGTAATTGTAAAATATATAGTTTTGCCTCTAAAGGTTTTATTTATCAATAAGAAATGGAATGTTCAAACTTCAACTTGACACCTCTCCTAAAGTCGCTCTGTTGTCTCTCTCACCATGTTGGATACAGATGTTCCAGATGTCTTGCACCGTATCTGTACAAAGTGCTCTATAGCACAAACGTGAATGCACTACTTTAAGCAAGAAGCAGAAGTTTTGTTTCTGCTAAAATGTCAGTCATCTTATTGGCTGAAGGGAGCTGGTGTGGAATAATAAGATCATTAAATCTCTAAAGGAAAACCTTCAATGAGACCAACAGGGAGCCCTGGAGAGGGGTGTTTGAAGATGCACAATAATTGTTGATGTTGAACTTTATTAAGTTGCAGGGTTGTGGTGTAAAGCTTAGCATTCTAGCAATACCAGTGAAACATCTGGTCAAGGTTGCAGTGTAATTGAGATACTCGATTTAGACAAATATTGTGGACTCCTGAAAATGAGTTCAGAGCTCTACAGCAGATCTTCCACTCCAACCCATGTAAAGCAGATCTTCATGAAACAGGATTTGTGCACAGGGGTTTTGTCATGCTGGAACAGGGTTGGATTTCCTAATCTGTGTGTCCCAATACTTTTGTCCATATAGTGTGTTTGTGTCCAAAGAATAACTTATAATAAGGTTTAAAAATAATGTACACACTTTGATTGAAGTAATGCTCCATGTATTTGCGCCCTAAGTTTTAGTAATAAAAACCACTGCAGTTTTTCCCTCCTTCATTAATAATTAAAGAGGGAAGTTTGATGGAAAAACAGAAGCACCGACACGCGCGTCTCACCTCTGCCCTGTCCGAACCTGGCGCTATGTGCCCAGGTGAGACCCTGTCCGTACCCGAGTTCTCGGCACACCACATTAGCCAGGTTGATGTCCACCTCGTCGTCGCACACAGATCCCCACGCGCCATTGTAGAACACCTCCACGCGCCCCTCGTGCGCTCCGGACCCGCCCACCAGTCGCACCTGGAACCCTGGAGGCACCGCGCGCGCGAGCGGCAGGAGCGCGCACAGTGCGAGGGTGAAGGTCAGCATGGTGTCCATCTGAAAAACCAGCAGGAGGGTCATGAAATGCACTCAGGGTTTAATCATGACAGAAGAGAAGCTTCAGATTCAGGAGCGCAAACTTCTGCTCTCTCTCTCTCTCTCTCTCTCTCTCTCTCTCTCTCTCTCTCTCTCTCTCTCTCTCTCTCTCTCTCTCTCTCTTTCTGTTATTTTGTTGCAATTTTCATGTGATTTATTGTTTCATTGTTTTTGAATGCGATGTTATTGGTTTAGAATCTGATGTTACAATAAATCAGACAGTCTGAAACTTGGGCGGGGGGGGGGGGGGGGGGGGGGGGGGGGGTCCTAACGGGTTGAAGAAGTGTGAAGCCGATCACTCAGTGTTCCTAATATTGTGGCCGGAGTTTCTGTTGTTGCTCAGACCTTCTGCTCTTCTGGACCATCTGCCTTAAACTTGAACGTGTGTGTTCTGAGATGCTTTTCTGATCAGCACTTCTGTACGCAGTGATGGTGAGGTGTTCAAACCTGATCATTCTGATCTGACTTCAATCATCACCAAGGTGTTTCTGCTGCACTAGTGCCACCCAGTGGATGTAATCTCTGGAGACTACATACATTTTCAAAGAATATCTGTAAACCAGCCACATATCTGACTCTGACAACCATCTCTAAAATAACCTGTGATCATTTTTCTGTCTCGTATGAACATTGAGATCTTTTCATTTGAGGTTAGGGTTGAGTGTTGGGTTTAGGTTTAATGTTAGGTTCTTGGTGAGGGTTTATATATAGATGCATTCTTGGAAGCCAAACTGCAGGTGTTTTCTACAAAGGTAAGGATGAAGACGTGCGATAGAGGAGGTCAGGTTTTCTTTCACACGGTTAGAGGGTGTTCTGATGCCTGTCCTGATCTTCTGCACGCTCCCACAAAACCATAAAACACTCACAGTGCAATTTTCCACTGACTGACTTATAATTAGCAATCCAAATATTTCTCTACTCTTCCAGAAAACTCCCAGGAGTGAGAATCTAAAAGTACAGTATCAGAGCAGTGTCATGAATTTAAACAGGGAGGAGGAAAAGGAAGGAGAAACAGTATTAAATGTGGATCATCAGAAAGTAATCCAGATAAAACTACAATACCACATGATACTTCAACCATCACATGAACATTGCCACGTGCCAACTCACTGAGAGCTTCGCCCCAATGCAGCAGTTCACAAGTGCATGGAGATGAAACTAATAAAAAAGTGTAAGAATAATAAGAATAAGAAAACATAAACATAAGAAGGATGAGAAGAAAGATGCAGGAGAAAGAAGAGAGCGAGAGATGAGCTCTACTCACCTGTTAGAAGAAGCTCCTGTGAGGAAGCACAGCGAGTCAGACTGAGAAGAACAGAGGGTGCGTGAGGGTTTTGGATTCTGCTTTTCTCTCCCTCTGCCTTTCTCAACTCCCTCCCTCTCCACTACTTCTCTCTTCTTGTTCCCTCCTTCCATCAATTTCTCCACCCCATGTTTTTTTTTTCAGCTTCTTTTGCATTGTCTTAATTATTTATTCTACACAAAGCACTTTTAGAAATACATGATTTTAGAAAAATCTTTTTTTTTTACAGTATAAATACTTCTCACTGAACTGGCAGCTTCACCTTGTGCTTCATTTTGGACGTCTCACTCCACATTTACTTCCTATTTTGGTGTTATTATAATCTCCACTGTTCTGGAAAGATGTTCCACTAGATTGTGTGCTCATTCTGCTATTAGGGTGTTACTAAAATCAGCTACTGATGTTGGTGAGAAGGTGAGGAGGTCTGAGGTGCAGTCAGCGTTCACATGCATTACTCAATAGTGTTGGAGCTCTACAGCAGGAGATCTTCCACTCTAACGCATGGAAAGCAGATCCTTCTGGTACTGGCTTTGTGCACAGGAGCATTGTGATGCTGGAACAGGTTTAGTTCATGTGAAAACTTCATCCTCCTGCATTCAAATACATCTAATATAATTGTGTGCCTCAGACTTTGTGCTGACAGTTTGGAGGAGAAGCACATCTGGCTGGAAAGTTCTGCTCTCTCAATACTTTTGTCCACAAGGTGTATTGTATACTTATTTATCAGAACACACAAAATGCTGATAGAGGAATGACATGGTCTGATTCTACTCGGAGAAGGAATTGTGAGACTGTAATAGTAAAAGACACGACATCTATGGAACCATGGAAGAGGATTAAAGTCAGGCTCTGGAAGCTTCAGCTTTCTGTAAAAAAAAAAAACATGTTTTCATTTTTTTGTATATAAAAAATGGTAGGTTTAATCAAAACCTCTATAAACCAGGATGTAATACTTTATTAATTTATTATCTACATACAATTTCACTAAAATATTGAACAGTCATCCATGACCAGGAGCCACAGGAGAAAATTGGCCATGCTCTTTGGGGAGCATTGTGATCATCTCGCTCTTTCATTTGTCATCACAGTCGTGGGAATCTGTAAACATGCATGAAAAAATAGCAGATACTCTTCCCCTCTGAGTGCGCTGGACGGCTCTGTGATGCGATGAGCTGATGTGGTAAAAATAGATGTGGTTCGCTTCAGGAGGAGGAACGTGTTAACATTCAGCCGGTTGTATTTTAAGTCAGGGTTGGGTGGGAACGGGCGTTTGGGTGGAATATGGTGGGAAAGAAGACGGTGACTACAAAAAGTGTAAAAAACCCTGATATAAAATATAAACATGAGGGTAAGATGGAGGAGATTTATATGGCAGATATCCAGGGAAGGGGGTGCAAGGAATTTGTATCAAACTTGAAATATTAGAGGTAAATAATAACGTTTTAACTGATATTTATTTGAAATAATGGCATCAGTACAATCAGTGATGCCATTATTCCCCCCCCCCACACACAGAACCCCCACTAGTTTTTTTTACGTTTCCACACTTCCACCTTGCACAGTAATACAGCTCCCAGTGTTCTTCACCTCCTTTGAGCTTTTCATATTCGTCTTTGAGAAGAGGGCAAAGTCCGCAGAAGCCAAATCTGGCAGTGCAGAAGTCAATCTCACGTGTGAGAAGCTCAGTGACAGGGTGCGCATGTGGTCAGAATGGCAGACGTGTTAACGCACGTGGTCAGAACAGCACCAGTCACAAGGCTCCTGAAGCGTACACGACAATGTCTTGTGGTACACTGACTTATGAAGGTCGGTGCTTCCTGTGACTTTGCGTGCAGCCTTGTGCTGCCATCTGGTGGTGTGTTACAAAACTAGTTTTAAAACGTTTTGATACCACCTCGTAAACGATATTGCAAATCACAATGTTTTAATGTTTTAATTGTGTCCCTTAAACGATTATGAAAAATGGGACGTTCTAAAAGGCTTAACGTGGATTACTGCGATAAGACAACGTTTTTAAAGACAAAACTTATTTAGCAAATTAATAATAAACTATACTATTTACAGACAAGCACAAGTCCAGAATACGAACGTAGCAGGTTTGATTACGTTCTCCCATAAAAAACTGAAGAACAAAAAAGCTCAATGCGATAATACAGAGATTTTAAAAGACCAAACTGCTTGTCTGTACATCGTATTCTTTATTATTAAGGTGTTTATTGAGTTCGGTCTTTTAAAAACGCTGCCTTATCGCATGAAACCATGTTAAGCGTTTTTCACATTCAGCGTTTTAGAATGTCCCCATAATCATCTCTCGGTCTCCAGGAAATTCTCTTGAAGGTGACAAACCTTGTGATTTGCAGATTTGCCTCTGTGTGTACAAATTATACAGAATAGTGCAAATTCAGTGGTAGGAATCAGTTGTGTAGAGACGATGGACTGACAATCAGATGCGAATTTCCTCATGCTGGCAAATATAGACCGTGATATACCAACATTTTTGACTGTTTTTTGCAAAAACCCAGATACACCCTGCTAACGCGTACAAGTCACATCCCAAGGTGAAATGTTTTCTTTTCTTCACACCTCTGTGCTTTTTTATCATGGTGTCTCCCAGTGTCATGTTCTGTATCAGTGCCATCTCATACCCAGGAACTACAATGAGCCTTAAAACAATGTGGAATTCACCCCAGTGACCCTCTGACAAAAACCTGGAATAAGTGTAGATTTGGAAAGTGTGAAAGCCAGTTGGAGTGTTTGTGCATCTGTCTCTTTCTTTCTTCCTTCTTTCTCTGTTTTTCTCTAATTACACAGTAGTGATGCTGGCTCGAACCCGCACCCACAATTAGTGGTGTCATGAAATAAGTGCTTGATGTGCTCTTCAGCAATAAGCCG
The DNA here is from genome assembly GCF_946808225.1 of Silurus aristotelis. Classification (NCBI taxonomy): domain Eukaryota; kingdom Metazoa; phylum Chordata; class Actinopteri; order Siluriformes; family Siluridae; genus Silurus; species Silurus aristotelis. The sequence continues at coordinate 1,271,924 of NC_139582.1, read as the reverse complement.
AAGTGCTGTTTCAGTTTTTGCTGAGAACAGAACGCAAACTCCACCATCACCACCACCACCACCACCACCCTCTCACCACCCCCTCATCACCCCAGCCCCCTCCACCCTGTCTCCTCAGGGGCATTACAGTCGCTTTTAACCATTTCATAACTGCATGAATGTGCTCTACAGTCTCGTACACAAGCCCAAGTGAGTACAAGTGAGTTATTTTTAGCACATTACCCAAAGTTTATTTGGATCATTGGTGAATAATTCGGATTACTCACATTACTCAGTAATGCGTGACATCACGCCACTAACGGCATTAAATTCGCCTTTTATACATGTCAGGATTCTATATAGGATTTAAAGTGAATTTGAGGATTATATTAACCCATGCTACTACAATTGTACGCAGAATTATCAGTAGAATAAAAGCTTTAATTTGATATGTAAGTGTTTAATGCTTTAATTTTGATTCAAGCTCACTGAAGACAAATGGACATGCTCAGTTTGGTGATTTTGTCTCCCTCTAGTGGTAAACTAACACTCTGCATCTATTATAAGTTTGTTTTTTTTTCCCCACAAAATCCGAACAGAATCTCTAGCACATTTGTATCATTAGATAATTAACACACTTGTTTGTGCACATTGATGTCTGTAATATGACTTGCATACTTTATAAACATGTTTTTTTTTTTTTTTTTACAATAGTACTGGAACACCTGACTTTTCCCAGCCATATGTAAAAAATTCCCCAAACTGTTCCCACAAAGTTGGATGGACACCATTGTATAGGACATCTTGGGATGCGATAGCATGACAACTTTACTAATGTGTCTGAATGAGCACAAATCTCCACAAAATCTAGGAGAACATCTTCAGGGAAGATTGGTATGATTATGTTCATAATAATCTTATGGTCAGGTATCTACACACTTTTATCCATATAATGTATGTAGTTTCAGTGGTCTTTAATTTCTCTAAAACTAAAAACTTTTATAATCTTTTTTTTTTTTTTTATAAACCTTTGGATTGTTTAACAGAGCTACTTAACCGCTACGGAAACCCACTCTGAGTCTGCTGTTTTTGGTGGGTTTTTACACCCCTCGTCTGTATACACCACCCACATCGAGAACAAAACGAGAACAGAGCATGTAGGAGACTGTTATATTAATCACATTTCACTTTCGTGACTAAAGTATTTTCACATCGCTGCTGCTAGAAAAAAAATGCAATTGATTGAATTATGATATCAAAAATTCAGAAACAAAACCTAAATAAGAAAAATGGAATTCAGATAATCGAACAGTATTTTTTAAACTTTTATTTAAGATGAATATTGTGGTCCAGTGTAGATCAACATCACTCTCCTCCTTTGTTCCCTAAAAATAAATCAATAAGATGAATTAATACTTCACTCCAGCTCCAGATGAAGACTTCAGAATGCAGAATAATCCAAAATATCCTAAAGATTAAAGCGTCATTGTGTTACTTTGTGTAACTTACAGGTAATTGGGCCGATGATGAGGGATTTGTGGTTGGAGACGGAGCGAGTGGTTCTGGTCTGACATCTCTGAGGAAGCACAGAGCAGCACAAAGTGAGGTTTTAAAACGACAAAAAAAACCTTTTATCTTTCAATAGAGCAGATTTACTCCAGTTTCCGATACTAAAGAATGTATTCATGTATGTGAACGCGTGAACTCATGATGTCCATGATTAATGTCTATCTGATTAAATTCAAATCAATTTAGTTGGATTTTTACTGCGATTTTTACAATAGACCTTTTTATAAAGCAGCTTTACACTCACATTTTAAATTGATAAATATATCCCTCAGTGATGTGGAAGAGGAAACTCAGTGGTTTAGATGGTTTAGATGTTGGTCTTCTGATCAGAAGGTGTGAATTAAAATCCCAGCATGACCAAAGTGGCACTGTTGGGCCCTTGAGCAAGGCCCTTAATAGGATGCATGTTTATTATTAGTGAAACCGAACTCAACATAAAGACAAAATGCTCTCGTAAATGTTTTAATTATGGTGTTTTAAATGACGGAAATCGGCAGGACACCAAACGGAACATTTGTTTCCACACGGATGCTTAATGATGTGATACCAGAAAAACTGTACCTCCTCTAACTTTCATACGGATTTGATAATCAGAGAATATTTGTATTCGTGGTTTATGTAAAAGACATGTCGAGTTTTTTACACATATATTTATTATGTCTGTGAGGTAAATATTCACTGAGATTCAGGTTGTTTTATTGATGTGTCTGTGAAGAGAGATGACATGGCAGAGAGCGCCCCCTGTCGGTTTACTGTATTTTACAAAAGCACATTGTTTTGTTGGTGTTATGAGTGTACACACATAAAAGTAGACCCTTGTGTATACAAAGAAAAGTAGTATACGGATTCAAATGCTCTTTTCTGTACGATCAAAAAAGATTCATTAAAGTTTGTTTCTGCGTTTTTCAGGAAAAAATGCCACAAACCCAGAGGGTTATTACCAGCTGTGTGAAACATGGCGAATTTTTTTTGTGCTTGATTTGAGACTTGGCACATCAATAAAACAAAGATTTAGTGATTGTTAGTTTTTTTTTTATATCTGAGTAAAGAGAAGATGCGGTGAATAAGTGTGTGTTGCGTTGAAGTTTTTGATTTTGCCTCTTTTATATTTATTTTATATTTATATTTAAGACCAGTCCTAAGCCCGGATAAATAAGTGGGTTGTGTTAGGACGGGCATCCAGCGTAAAACGTGTCAAATCAAATATGCGGATCACAAAAAGAAGTCAAACAGAAACGCTCGCTGCAATAATTGCACGTTAATAAAATGAGTGCTGTTTTAAATGAGGAATTGGCGTTGACGTGTTATTAACGCCATAATCACACGCACCGCAGAGCAGGAGTCCGTCGTTCTGTCACACAGGGTGAAGTGACACTGCAGGAACATCTGATTGTAGTTGCCCTGGTACAGGAAGAGCAGAGCGGTGAAGCGTGCGCTCTGAGACACACCGTTCACGTTCACGATCACATCACGTGGGTTGCTGGAACACCTGCGAGAAAGAAAACCTACAGTCAATAAAATAGATAGATTTGCCTTCATAATAATTTCCACTCTTCTGGGAAGATGTTACAATGACTTCCTGGTGTGTTGTGGAGAGCAGGGTTCTCAGTGTCTGTCTCAGTTACAAGATTTATACATATTTATTTATGAATGAGTTTTTTTGTTGGTTTAAACAGGATAGATAACTTACCGGTTTTGAATAAGATAATATCTCTCAGTGTTGTTAGCATGTGGTGTGTCTGTAATATAGCACTCCTCAATAACCACAGTGAAGCGAGTGGACTCCACCTCCTGCACGTTCAAACCCACGTAGAGCGGCGTGCCGACGGGGAGCGTAACAGGCCCGGGTGGGTACGGCGATGAGAAGTTGGCATCGTGGAACAGTACCATGGAGGCACCGACACCAGGGCCGACACCGACCAGGCCAGAATCCTGCGTCCTGCCATGGCATAAATAATAAACCTTTCCTTAAACAGTAAACATTGTAGGTGTAATTGGTGGTGTGAGGCGTACGTACGGAAGAAAAGGTTTCAGTGAAAAATCCAGGCTTGTCAGAGACTCCAGAGGGTAAACGCAGGTGAAAGGCAAAGCCGTAGGCAGAGAGAAAGTAGACATGTTTACAGGGTAGAGATATAAAATGTTGGAGAAGATCGCCTGGGTACTGTTTGTCTGTGGCACAAAAAAACACAGAAAATATAATCACATGGTATTTGAGCACATTTCTCCATATAATATTCAAAAATGTCCTTGTCAGGTCTGGTCACTATCTAATATTCATCAGAATCACATCACATTATATACGAGGTGGTATCAAACCGTTTCTAAACTAATGGTGTAACTGGTGCGTTTCCACGTCTGTGATATCATCACCCACAGCAAGTTAAAACAAAGAGCAAACGTGAAATTCTGCGTAAAATTGAAAATGATGATCATCGGAAAACAATCCACATGATCTTACTTCAGAACACACACTACTCAGCAGATTTGGCTCCTGCGGACTTCGCCGCCTGCTCAAAGATGGTCGGCATTTTTTTACTATCGCGAAGATCCCATCGCAAATTGCCGAAGGAGCTCAACACACTTCCAGAAAGAGGACATTCAGGACACGTTCCAGAAGAAAGCTGAGGAGCTGTATTACTGTGCAAGGGGACTATTTAAAAGGGGTGGAAATGTAGATAAATAAAGTACTTTCTTGTAAACAGAGCGAGTTTTCAAACTTTTTGATGCCACCTCATATATATATATATATGTAGGCTATGCATATAATCGGCTGATTATTTTTCAATTAATTAATTGATCGGATAATAAAAATTTATTTTTTGCTAATTATAACATACAAAAAAAAAATCTAATTTAGGGTATTTCCGTATAAAAGTGTACTTAAAAAAATCTAAAAGCCACATATTGACAACTATCTTTAATTTTGACAATTTCAAACTTATAGTGGCTGCTTGTTTAGGAGCACATTCGGGGGTTAACCATCCTTAAAAAAATGTATATAAATCATCATTGTTTTGACAATTTTTTTGTTGAAAAAATACACAGACATTTTGTTCCGCTGTGAAGATATTAACATCTAGAATATATACTGAATTTGATTTTGAATAATATTTAAATGATATATGCATAAATTAAATATGCAAACATTGAAAAAAAGCTTAGTATAATAAAGCTGTAGTCAATCACGTTTAAAAAACAGATACGTTTACTGTTAATGTAGACAAATGATATGAAAAGAGAAACCTTGCATGGCTTGGAACGCACATTTTTTTATTCCTGAGTGTTAATCCGCTATACTGTTCTTTCCTTCCATTCGTTTTTGCCCTCTGCAATGGTAATTGTATTTTTGCTTCTTTTTCTCAGTTTCCCTATAAGGCATAGTTGTGTGGTTTATATGTCATTTAAAATCAATCAACCTATATGATGTCTAGGAGTCAAATGTGAACAGTACTGAGTTATTTTCTCAAAATTAAAGTCCTGCATAAATTATTTTACACACTGCCTGGCCAAAAGTACAGTGACACGACTTTTTTCCAGTCATATATGTGCTTCTTTCCCACACTGGAGGCACACAGATGTGTAGCATGTTTTCTCTAAGGAATTTGCCTTTTACTTGGGAGAAACTTCTTCCAGCATGACACTTGTTCTTACCCTCAGTACATTTCCACACACGCCCTCTTGGCTTTGCACCTCGTACCACACGGTGCCGTTGACCTCATGCCCGGCCGTACAGCTCGGGTCTGCCAGGTGTCCTGATAAGAGGTTGAGAGATTGGGATACTCCGAAGTTGTCTGGAACCCCCAGCAACATTGCTGTCTTGTTACACACTAGCTCAGGGAGTATGTCTGAGAGAAACAGGTAAGTAATTGGCATTTTTATCACCTTTACACCCATTTCCCCCTCACTGAATCATGTAAGAAAATAAAATCCCACACAAAGATTAATTACTTTCACAGACCACTCCAGCATCCTCATGATGGCCACAGTTGTGATTCTCAAAGCCATTGTGTCTGCAGTCTACCAGGAAGTGCTCGTTGCCTGTGCAGTCAGTGTTATCCAGCCAGATCGGACCGGTCCCAGGACCGAAGAATGCATTTGCGGGTGCGGAAATGGCCCTCCCACAACCCACCTGCCTACACACCACCTCTGCGTTCTTCATGTTCCAGCCATCGTCACACACCGTGCCCCACTGGCCATTATGGTACAGCTCCACTCTGCCCTCACATCTGTTACTACCACCAACAAGACGTACTGGTTCTGGAGCTGCAGATGACCAGGATGGACAGGATTGGAAATGAGTTTATTAGGGGGGCTGTGCAGGTAGGACGTTTTGGAGAGAAGGTGAGAGATGGGTTGATCATGTGCAGAGAAGGGACATTAGATAGAAGGATGCTGAGGATGGAGGAAAAAACAGACAGGAAGGCCAAGGAGGAGTTTTATGGATGTGGAAAGGGGAAAACATGCAAGTGTCTGGGTTAAAAGAAGCAGCTGCAGAGGACAGAGGACAGGATAATCTAAACTAAAGAACAGAAATATACACAGTATACATACCTTTATTTAATATCCCCAAATGTTCTTAAATCAGTTTCAAGCACTGCAACTTGTCTACATTTACCTACAATCATGACCTGCTCTGAACCATGTTCAGGGACCAAGAAGGACATGCATCAAGGCTCTTCTCGGGCTCTTCTCATGTATGGATGGAGGAATGAAAATGAGCATCACCAGAGCATCACCTAAGCATTCTTTGCAAATGAAGACCTTCCATTTCTTCGTGTTACTGCTGGTCTTATTGGAACAACATGCAACACATAGGTGACTTTTTGAGGTCCATGTAAGGATTGTTCCTCTTTGTGTGTTAAGTAAGTGAAGACTGATATCTCTTGTCCTTCATACTCACTGTAGCTTTTGTCAAAGATATTCATACCTGTTTAAACAATCTTTTTGAGTCTAATTCTGGATTATTGCCAGCTGGTATACAGTATTTAGTTTTTCACTAGTTTTCCATTCGCTAAAGACTAAAAGTGTCCCTGGATATATGTATAATGGAATGTCGTATCACATAAGATGATAAGGTGTCACCTTGAGCCTTGCACGTCCAGGTGATCTTGTCAGCACTGACACAGGCCTCTCCCTTCCTGCAGGTACCACACACTTCTGAGTTGGCATCTAATAAAAGATTAAGACATTTATTAAGTAAGTAAGTGAGCAATAAATCAGGCATAACATTCTGAGTGGTGAAGTGAAGAACACTGATGATCTTCATCATGGCTCCTGTTAGTGAGTGGATTTATTTATTAGGCAGCAGGTGAATATTTTATCCTCATAGTTGATGTTAGAAGCAGAAAAAATGGGCGTAAGGATTTTAAGAGTTTGACAAATTGTGACGTCTAGACGTCTGGGTCAGAGCGTCTCCAAAACTGCAGCTCTTGTGGGATGTTCCTGGTCTGCAGTGGTCAGAATCTATCAAAAGTGCTCCAAGGAAGGAACAGTGGTGAACTGGCGACAGGGTCGTGGGGGACGAGGATCATTGATGCACATGAGGAGTGAAGGCTGGTCCGTGTGGTCCGATCCATCAGACGAGCTCCTGTAGCTCAAACTGCTAAAGAAGTTCGTGTTGTTGATGCTCCATGGGTCACGACTGTTGGCAGGGGGTCATAATGTTATGACGAATCAGTGTATAATCCTATTAAGAAAATTCTAGAAAATCCTAAAGTCATTATGAAGACGATTTTGTTTGTGTAGTCCAAATGTCAATGCTGTTTCTCCATCATTAAACATTTTGAAGTTCTGGAATGGAGGAGTTGGTGTTGAATCTATAATGAACTCAGGTGTTGAGCAAATGTATTGGTCAGGGGCTTCTGGTTCCACAAATCCAGCTGATTGTATTTGACTATATTAGATATTTCTGATATTTTTTTAATGATATATAAAGACATCCTTGGTGTCACACAAATGAGCATGGGTTCCCTTTTATATCTGGTTCCTCTCCAGGTTTCTTAATAATACCAGCTAAGATAGTTTTTCTGTTCCACAGTCGCCCAGGTTTGCTCATCCAGGAAAAATACACATAGTTCACTTATTTACATTTTTGTTCTGAAATTCTTATGTGCTATAAAGCTGCTTTGAGATGATGTCTACTGTGAAAAGTGTTATAGAAATAAACTTGAATTAAATAATTAAGTTGAAAGTGATATTTATTGGTCATTCATATATCAATTATAATAAAATCTAAATTGGTGGTGCAAAGGAATCAAAGGGATTTACATTTAGTGTTATGCATATGAGCAACTGAGGGTTTAGGGCCTTGCTAAAGAACCTAGCAGTAGCAGCTTAGTGATGATGGGGTTTTAACCCAATGCCTTTTGATCAGAATCCAACCTCTTATCCAATACCTCATCTTAGTTCAAAGAATAAACACATCTAAGAAGTGATCAGAGAACTTAAACCCTTTGAAGTATATCAAATAGCTCACCTGCTGCGTACGCCAAGAAGCACAAAGGTGGCGAGACAAAATTGTAGACGTAGAAGTTTCCGGGGCAGGATTTAACCCCGATCGAAAACTCAAAATTACAGCAGCCTGCTAACCAGCTTGCACACACATTGGCCTGCACCACACCTTCTTTCTGTGTTGGAGGCGGAGACTTGAGCCAGATAGGGGAATTCGTTCCTCATGTGTTGGGTTGGGGGCACCTCTCAGGCATCTGGACACTGGCATTACCCAAGTACATCCTGTACCAACCTTGCCAGTTGATGCCGACATCGCAGTGCACTGTACCGGTTGTGTTTATGTCAGTCGAGCGCCACGAGTCATCCAGAATAGTGTAGTGCTGGCAGGGATCGGCACAGCGTTGGCCTCCGTCTATACTGATGCAGTCCTGGCCTGAGCTGCACACCTTGTCCCCACATCTCACCTGGTTAGAGGCAAACTCAACATTCAGTGTATTATCTTGAGTCTCAGTGACTGAGGGCAGGCAGGAAAAAGACCCGGGTGTATTTTTACACTGTAGAGGAGCAGTGCAGGGACTCTTCTTACTCGAGCACTCATCAATATCAACACAGCCATGTTCAGACCAGCGGTAGCCATCGGTGCAGCAGGACGCACCAGGAGAGCTACATAACGAGACGTTATAACATTTGACCCCGTTGCCTGTGAAACCTTCAGCGCAGGAGCAGGTGAATGTGGATGGGACGGGATCAATATCAGCCTGAGATGGAGATTCTTTCAGCACAGTTGCACAAGAGGCATGCTTGTGGCACGCATCACAGGAAGTGACCACCACCAAACCTGAATGGCACAGACAGACAGTATTAGCAGACACACCGAGATACCCTGAGATGAACTTAGAGTAGTGTACAGTGTTTGGACAATGTTAAGAATAAAAGAATAAGAAGAAATAAGAAGTAAAAATGTAATGGAGTAGAAAGAACATGACAAATAACTCAACATCTTGGTTTTCTTCATTAAACACTAACCTGAGACACAAGACGTGACAGTCGTTATAAAGAACAGACCAAGTACTGTCCAAAATTGTGCAATTTCTTTCTCCTTTTTTGATAAACCTCAAGGACCTGCATCAAATATATTCAATAGTTCACTGATAAATTAACTTAGCAACCCTTATCCTTTTTTTTTAATGATCATGATCATATAATATACAGTATAATATCCTAATAGAAAATAGTTTTAAAGACATTCAGATCTGAGGAATATGTCAAATCAGAAAATATGTAAAAGTTAATGTGACTGTGGGGTAAAAGCTTTTTTATATTAAATTTAAACAATATTAACAAACAAAATATATAGAAATTATTAATAATTATGACTGACCATATTCATTATTAATATGGAAAATATGAATAATAATTATTACAAATACATTTAATTACTATTAATAAATTAATTAAATCATGAATTTAATTACTATATATTTGCATTTGTTAATATTGTTCAAATGTTAATACAAAAAAGCTTTTACATAAACAGTTAAATAATAAAAAAAACTAAAAAATATATAGTAATTATAAATAATTGATAGTATTGAAACTAATGTGTAATAATTACTATTCATATTTTCAATTAATAATTAATAATTATTACAAATATATTAAAATTTAATTACTATGAATTACTGAAAACTGAAATCATTAGCATTAATTATTTATAAATAATTTATATATTATAAGTTAATATTATTAAAATGTTAATGTAGAGGTTTTTGTTATATTAACATTTCAATTATATTAACAAAGCAATTATCATGAATAATTAATAGTAATGAAATTAATTTGTAATAATAACTATTTATATTTTTTAATATTAATAATTAAAGAAATATGAAAAATACTGGTTACACATTAATTTACTTACTATGAACTATTAATAGTTGAAATCATTTATATTAAAATAATATAAATGTTTAAAATCCTAATTATTTGTACTGTCAAAACTATTATATATATATAAAACTATATTACTATATATTTTATCTGTTAATATAATTCAAATCTTTATGTATACGTTTAAAAAAAATTAAAAAGAAAAAAGAATATATATATATATATATAGAATCACATGCAATATTTATTTTAGATAAAATCCTTTTGCTAAAATCTAGTACTAGTAATAACAAAAAAAAAAAAGATTGATCCAAACTTGAACAATTAATTAAACAAAAATAATATCCAGTGTTGCAATTTGAAAAGTTCTCATAATAAATATGTCTGCATGTGACTTACCTGTCACATATGTTCCCCTGAACTGAGCTGTGATTTGGGTATTTATGGGATCAGAGAAACAGGGTGGAGGCCCAATAACAACAGAAAAGTAGTTAATCATGTTATACTGTAATAAAAACAAGTCTGCATTAAGGTGAGAAACTCTGCACACTTGGTTCATATCAGTGCTCCTTGTGTCAATAATTCATAACAGACTTTCAGCCCTTCCTCCAAGTATTGCTATTTTTCCACCTTTATCGACGTGGGTGGCACATGTACAGTAACACCCACATCTCCTGATATCAGACCGGCCTACAGATAGGATCAGATGAAGTTCTGCCACACCTTTGCACTTGTCTGTGCTTCTCTGCTGAATTTCTTCCCTTTTAACCACATGACAAACAACGGTCGAGTGGAAAAGCGTGAATGATTCAGTTTTGAATAATGTACGCATATTTTTATATTGTAACGATGCTAATAATGATCCATAGCATTTGAATGCATTGCGACGATTCCATCATTTGCAAAGAAATGTATAATTAGCAAATACCCTCACCTTAACCTTAACCGTAACTGATTGCAATGTTAGAGATATGTGGACAATAACTCTAAGTAGTTTACATAGTTCATAGACTGATATTTATGTGCATTCCTGCCGTATATTCATAAAAAGTACAGATGACTAAATATGGAGGTCCTATGATTTATAATTCTTATTTCCTGTAAAAAAACAGTAACATCTGCTGTCCATCTATCTGTACTTTCATAAGTTCTTCATTTATCTATCTATCTATCTATCTATCTATCTATCTATCTATCTATCTATCTATCTATCTATCTATCTATCTATCTATCTATCTATCTATCTAAAGTCTAGAACCTTAAATGACCCAAATGACCTTGAGGGCCTCCTCATGTAGCTGATTCATTTATTTATTCACATCCTTAATACAATTTACACGTGTGGTTTGTACACGGATCTTCACGTGTTTTATTAACTAGAAAATGCTATAAATCTGATCAGCCAGTAAACAATCCCATATAGAACCATGTATAATATAAAATTCCCTGTTGCTTTAAGAAGCAGGGAACATTTTGACCTCGTGGTTTTTTTTGTATGATGTTTCGTGCTACACATCATTGTGCGCACTTGAAATATGAAAAAGGTGTCTTTCAAAAAGCCATGTGAGATTGGTTACGGGTGGATCATTACATTAAACAGTGATTCATTTATTTCAGCAACATACCCCAACTATCTGTGATAAGATTAATACAGAACACACTTCACAATGTGGAAGGTGTGAGATACCGGTCCCGAGTCCTTGTGTGCAATAAGTGAGTGTGGCTTTGGACAAAACAGCGCCATGAAGTACAATTTAATGTTAATAATTAATCATCTTGGCGAAGCTTATACAGCCACATGAATGACAATTAATCTTTCTTAGTTAAGTGTTCATAAATTATTTAACCAGGACAACAATTAATCATTGTGTGTCAGGCCATTTACTGTAATCAATCAGGATATAGAGATTTGAGTTCAAAACACTGGTCAACACTGATTAAAAAAAAAAAAAAAAAAAAAAAAAAAAAAAAAAAAGCTTAGTCATCTATACAATATATGGACAAAAGTATTGGGACACCTGACCTTTCCTACCATATGTGGTTCTTTTTCAAATTGTTATCACTGTTGTTCTCAGCTCCATGAAGATACTAAGTGGCCTGCTATAAAGCGAACACTCTTGTGGCTGATGAACACAAATGCCCACAAACACAATCCATAATCTAGTGAAAGGGAATTATAAGAGCAAATTGGAACTAAATGTAAAATGTGATGCCAATATGGTGGAGAAGCATTGAACCTTTTCAGGTTTGGGTCTCCTAATTCAAATGAAGGGAAAATTTCATGCTTCAGCATCTGTATAATTGTGTGTGTACACAGTTTGGGGAGGAACCATAGGGGTGGAAAAGTCAGGTGTCTTTTGTCCAAATAGTAGAGTGTATATGATTACATTTTGTAAAAATATATATTAATTTATTCCCTTTAGTTGCATTGCTTTAATGAGCTATAAAACTATTCGTTATTCTGTTGAGACTTTTATTGTAGAAAGCGACTATTTCCGGTACCCGGAAGTTGACTTCTCGGGGCGTGTAGTCAGAACGGACAGTTTTCTGTGTGCGTTTGTTTACTTCTTAAACATCATGCACAAGTGTCGCGTGTAATTTAATTGATCTGTGTTTATATTTATTTAAAAATAATTGATTGCGTGCAGACGTGCATGTGATTACTGAGAACTTGTTGAGGTCAGTGTGAGGAGCAGGAGGATGTCTGGAGGAACCCGACTGGAAAATGCAAACCCTTTTATCTTTCAGAGGAGTGGAGAAAGACTCCTGACTGCCAGTGAGGAAGATGAAGGTGTTCCTGATCCCATCGATGACCGAGAGATCTTCGATATCCTTTTATTTTCTAAAAACCAAAAATGCCATGCAAACTGTTTCTAATTTTATTGTAAACACACACACACACACACACACACACACACACACACACACACACACACACACACACATATATATACATGTGTATGTTTATATATATTTACATTTGTTTATTTGTCTATCTATTTGTCTGCCCGCTGTTTTGTAGGTCTGTTCTCTCTCACACACACACACACACACACACACACACACACATACACACAGTAGAACATTATGACCATCTGCCTAATATTGTGTTGGTCAATTTTTGCTACTAAAACACTCCTGACCCATCGATCATCAACATCATGAACTTCTTTAGCAGTTTGATCTACAGGAGCTCGTCTGTTGGATCGGACCACACTGTCCAGTCTTCGCTCCTCACGTGCATCAATGAGCCTCGTCCCCCACGACCCTGTCGCTGGTTCACCACTGTTCCTTCCTTGGAGCACTTCTGATAGATTCTGACCACTGCAGACCAGGAACATCCCACAAGAGCTGCAGTTTTGGAGACGCTCTGACCCAGACGTCTAGACGTCTCAATTTGTCAAAATCCTTACGCCCATTTTTCCTGCTTCTAACATCAACTTTGAGGACAAAATATTTACCTGCTGCCTAATAAATAAATCCACCCACTAACAGGAGCCATGATGATCATCAGTGTTCTTCACTTCACCACTCAGAATGTTATGATGTCATAGTGTTATGCCTGATTGGTGTGTGTAAAAATGTCTGTCCATACATTTACATTTACATACAAATATGTCTATTTGTCTCTCTGTTTGTCCTTTTATACATATTTCTCTCTGCCTTCATACAGATGTGTGTTTCTGTCTGTGTGTCTTTATGTAAATATTTGTCTGTCTGTCTATCAGTGTGTCTGTCTGATGATCTGTCTGTACTGCCGTCTATACGTCTGTCTGTTTACACTCATTAAGCACTTTACCTGCACGCTATACTGATACTAGCTAGAATTTCCATGTGCTCTCGAAAGTGCACTTCTTTATGGTTATGGATATCACATGATGTTGAGTTCCTGGTCCATGTTGTTCTACCTTAAACTCATGATCAGATCACATGTTATATGAAGCCTTAACATAGTGCTCACATCACATTCGGTCCATCAGTGACCCGGAACACCCTCTGTCTCTGGAGGAGTTAAACGTTGTGGAGGAAGTGCGGGTGAAAGTAAGTGTACACTACATGCACAAAAGTATTGGGACGCATGAACTTTTCCAGCCATAGGTGGTTCTTTCCCAAACCGTTACCACGTGATTTTATCAGATGTCTTTGGATGCTGGAGCATGAAATTTTCCCTTCACTTGAACTAGGAGACCCAAAAGCTGTTCCAGCATGATGATGCCCATGTGCATAAAACCAGCTCCATGAAGATCCATGGGTTGGAGTGAAAGATCTCCAGCTATAGAGCTCCAGAACTATTGAACAATGAATGTGAACGCTGACTGCACCCCAGGCCTCCTCACCTTCTCACCTAAATCAGTACCTGACTTTACTAATGTGTCTGTATGAGCACAAATCTTCATAAAATCCAGTGGAAAATCTTCCCAGAAGCTTATTATAGCAGCAAATGAAGACTTTTTCGAACACAATGTTCAAAAAGCATTGCATTGTATAAATCCAGTTTCTGCAACTTTTCGTTTCAGGTGAATGACCAGGAGAACAATGTGTCTGTAGAGTTCACACCAACCATCCCTCACTGCAGCATGGCTACTCTTATAGGCCTGTCTATCAAAGTCAAGCTCCTGCGTGCACTCCCTGACAGGTTCAAGGTACATCCTGTTTTTTTTTTCTTTTTCTTTTTCTAAAGATGAAGGTTGTGTAAAAGGTATTCACGTTTTTGTATTTGTGCCTGTAGATTGACGTCCACATCACTCCAGGAACACACGCGTCAGAAGATGCAGGTAAGTCAGAACCCTGCATTACATTCAGAAGAACCCTGAAAAATAAATAACATTGAAGATCCGAAACACAATCACAGTGCAGTAATTGTCGAATTATCAGTTTACATTAAATGAATTTCATTCACTCTGATATCCACAAGGCTCGGTATTAGGCCTCGATCATTTCATATTTTTGTATATTTTAAACTATTTTATGGAATCATATTAATCAATTAAAGCAGATCCTTTACCGATTTATCACATACGATATCTAATCATGCTGCTACTTCTTAACAGGCTGAATGATTTAATGCTTTTTTAAAGTTTACTTCCTGTTTCCTCTTAGTTAATAAGCAGCTCGGTGATAAGGAGCGAGTGGCTGCTGCTCTGGAGAACGCTCATCTGCTCGAGGTCGTCAACCAGTGCCTTTCCACGAAACCTGCGTGATCCAATCGCCGTTTCTTTATTATTACTTGGATGAAACTATCTGTCCATAAGCTTGAAGCCTGGTGTGATTTAATTCCGGTACACGTATATGTTATTTGCAATGCGACGTTTCAATTTAGTAATAAACCACAAAATAAAATAACCAGATGATCATTCAAACTATTTCATAATAAAGGTTTTTTTTAGTAACTCAGTCTGCATGATTTATTTTCTAACCAAGAAAAAAAAAAGAAATTTTTCAAAGGAAATTTAAAGCAACACTATTTGGACAAAAGTATTGGGACCCTTGAATTTTCCGACTGTATGCGGTTCTTTCCCAAACTGTTATCGCAAATCTGAAGGCACACAATTATGAAGGACGTCTTTGGATGCAGTCGCATGAAATTGAGTGAAGTACAAATACTTCTTTATTGTACCTAAGTAGAAAAAGTTCTTTACTTCATTATTTATTTATTCGGACAACTTTTTACTCATTACAAACAAGACGAGCATTTGTTTTGACGCGTTTGGTTCTAGTCACGTGTTCTGCTCGCCGCCTCCACCCCCATGCTTCACGTTGTTCTGAGTGCTTTCTCGTCGTTCTCTTGTCTGTTTTTAGTGTTTTTGTTTTATTTCACTATAAATTTAGCATCATGGGTCCTAAGAAGTGTCTTGATAGCCTGGACGGAAGTTTGCGAAAAGAATAAGCATTGAAATAAAGAAATAAATTGTAGAAAAGCATGAACGTGGTACGCACGTGTACGCACACGAGATCTTTGCATTATGGCACGTCAAGTTCAACAGTAAGTACAATCATAATTAACAAAGTGATTTATTTCCCTGGTTATAATTTATTACTTTGTTTATTTGTGTGTTAAATTAGGCATAAAACATTTTAAGGGCTGAGATAATCGATCGCCTGAGATCTGTGAACGGACTGATTTGCTTTTACATTCATTTTTATGTTAAAATTAACGAGCATATGGGAACACGAGCGGTTTTTGGGAACGAATTCATCTCGTACACCGGTTTTCCACTATATTGATATGACGTGATATTTTAAGATTCGGAGATCCCTGGTGTGATATGATATAATAACATTAGGACCTAAAGTCTAAAACGGTCCTGCCTTCCTGTTAGATGGGAATCGATTCTAAAATACTGCAATTTATGGAATTTCCTGGAAAACATTTATAGAATTTTGGTTCTTTTATCCAGAACAACTTACAACTGAGCATTTGAGGGTAAAGTCCCTCGATCAAGCACCCAGCAGTGGTACATTGGTGGGGCTGGAATTTAAAATCATGACCTTTTTTTTTCTCCAAAGTCCAAACCCTTAACCAATGAGCTACAGCTTCCTGACCAGTTGCATCAGCAGATCTCAACTCAGTACTGATCTGGAAAATAGTTAAAGAGCTGGTAAAGGTCTATTTACAACAGGGGTCTCCAATCTTTTCCAGAAAGGGCCAGTGTGGGTGCAGGTTTTTATTCCAACCAAGCGAGTCCACACCAAATTCTACCTGTTCAAACCTAATGATCTTCATTTTCAATGACTATCAGGTGTGACCATTGATTGGTTGTAATGAAAACCTGCACCCACACTGGCCCTTTCTGGAAAAGATTGGAGACCCCTGATTTACAAGCTTAAGCAGCTCAGGTTGTGTTTTGTGATTACGTTCATTATCAGAACTTGTCTCCGCTGCTGGTGAAGGCCACAGTTGCTCTCAAAGACTCATCACTATTATTATTTCCCAGCCGATCACTTTGTTTAAACTCATAATAAAGTGTGTGTGTGTGTGTGTTATTGGTCCAAGCTGAACATTTGACCATCAAACATATGTGTTCATTCAGCTACAAGAGAATGCTTGAGGTCAATCACAGAGGTCCGAGGTTCAGTTCTGGGTCAGTGGGTCTGAGGAGTTCAGGACTTTGTGCAGGACACTGAAAGTGTTTTCACTCCAACCTGAACACAAACAACCAAATCTTCATACTTATGGCTTTGTGCAAATGAACAATGTCGTGCTGGAACCGTGTTTGGGTTTCTTAGTTGGAGTGAAGAGAAAATCTAGAATTCAGGCTTCAGACTTTGAATCAGCAGTTTGGAGAAGAACCGCATGGACAATATGGACCGAATTTGCAGCATGTGGATATGAGTGAATCAGCCATTTCTGATTGATTTGCCAGGACTTGTTTCCAGGACGACCTAATCTAACTGATCCGGTGATTCTCAGGATCGCTGTAGGCTGAAACAGGTGTGTTTGAGAAGTTTAGAAGCCCTGCATGAAACTTAAACACAGACCAACACCTTTTATTTTTCACCCCCAGTGTTACAGTGACCCCTAGTGGGCAATCTAGAAATGGCACTCAGAATTTGATGCGACTTGATTTAATTAAAATCGTGAATAAGAAAAAAACTGAGTTGGCGCAAAACGAAGGATATGCAAGACAATAAAAAATTTAATTAGTTATTATTTTATTATTATATAGTGTTTGAGGATACACTCATCCATGAAGCAGAGTGGCGCAGCGGAAGCGTGCTGGGCCCATAACCCAGAGGTCGATGGATCGAAACCATCCTCTGCTATGTGACTTTTAATTTAGAGAGAATTCAAGTAATAATAACTTCATGCACGTGCCTACAATATTATATTATATTCTATAAACGGTGCAGTTATGATGTAGCAACCAGCTAAGTGCGAATTATCGTATAATTAATTACAAAAAAATTCAGGTTAAAATCACCATCAGGTCACCATACAAAGATCATATAACAATTATACAGTAATGTGCAACAAGGCAAAGTAGAATATCAGATCTAAGGTATAGAACATTGTCCAATCGACTGAAGTGCAAATTATTAAATGCAAACAGCATTAATAATGAATTAATGAGTTTATTTATTTATTTATTTATTTTTTTTAAAGAAAATGGGTCCGAGTGGAAATGTGACCAAAATGTAGAATCTGATACCTAAAACTTTTTGACAATTACTGCATTTGAGAATAAAAATACAGGTATATTTCATTTCATGCAAAAATATTACAAAATATATAAAAGGTTTAAAGCATTTTGCTTCTGTAATCTATTTCCCCCAGCTGATCTTTTCCCTGCTAAATGCCCTGATGTGCCTGTAACCTTGGATTTATTCAGCACGACTTTTTTTATTAATCACCCAGATATCATTCATTTATTCATCTCTTCAGAACAGAACACTTACAGAACGTTTCTGACACACGTCACTTTTTTTTACGCCAGAATTAAGTAACCTGAATAAATTTAGTTCCAGAATACTGATATCTGAGATCAGGTGAAAGACTGCAGGTATAAAAGTAAATCCTGGTATATTTAATGCACCGTTATTGATCAATCCTGCAGGTGCAGATCAAGAGAACAAGTACAGGTTCAAATGAACATTTAGAATGAAATAAAAATGTGATATTTGTTACTGTAACTGTGATACAGATTCTAATATCTAATATGAGTCGGTTTGAGTATTTCAGAAACTGCTGGACTCCTGGGAATTTTACAACAGTCTGGTGAGAAAAACAAAAAATATCCTGGGAGAGATATCCAGTGTGAATGACACGACCATAGAACATAATAAAAACAAGATTAGATTAGATTAGATTAGATTAGATTAGATTAGAATAGATTAGAATAGATAGATAGATAGATAGATAGATAGATAGATAGATAGATAGATAGATAGATAGATAGATAGATAGATAGATAGATAGATAGATAGATAGATAGATAGAGAACTTAGAAAAGAGCAGACAGACAGACAGAAAACTAGACAGACAGACAGACAGACAGACAGACAGACAGACAGACAGACAGACAGACAGACAGACAGACAGACAGACAGATAGATAGATAGATAGATAGATAGATAGATAGATAGATAGATAGATAGATAGATAGGCCCAAAAACCAGTACACAGAAGCTCCAGCATCTCAACCTGCATTTAGACGGATGTTCTGTAGTTCTGTAGTTCAACAGAAAAAGATCTGGGAGTTATTTCAGAGCAACTTGTCTTTTAAAAATCACATCAACCAAGTTACAAAAACAGCTTCTTTTACCTTAGAAATATTTCTAAGCTAAGAAACGTGTTGTCTATATCTGATGCAGAGAAGCTCGTCCATGCGTTCATGACCTCCAGACTGGACTACTGTAATGCATTACTAGGTGGATGTTCTGCATCATTAATAAACAAGCTTCAGTTAGTTCAGAATGCAGCAGTCAGAGTTCTTACAAGGTGGAGAAAATATCACCATATAACCCCAATCTTATCGTCCCTACATTGGCTTCCTGTTAAGATTCAAATCCACTACAAACTACTGCTACTTACCTACAAAACACTAAATGGTTTATCTCCATGTTTCTCTCCAGTCTGCTAACACGCTACAATCCGTCACGCTCCTTCAGATCTCAAAACTCTGGACTTCTAGTAGTTCCTAGAATAGCAAAGTCCACTAAAGGTGGTAGAACATTTTCACATTTAGCTCCTAAACTCTGGAATAGTCTTCCTGACAGTGTTCGGGGTTCAGATACACTCTCCCAGTTTAAGTGCAGATTAAAAACATATCTTTTTAGCAAAGCCTACACATAACACACATCACACACATCACATCACAACCTTGTGCTCCAGAACATCTGATCACATGCACATTATCAACTTGTGCTGTTAATATCATGAACAGCAGCTACGCTAATTCCTCTCCACTGCTTCTCTTTCTCTCCCCATCCCGAGACACCCTGAGGTTGCTCCAGCTCCAGTCACGTCCCACCTCTTGAAGATTATGGACCTTTAAAGAAGTAGATGCCCACAAACATCCCGAACCATCTAGAGACGTACCAGTGCTAATTGGATCCCACTTCATGTGGAGTTTGGACACTGGACCTCCTGGAGTGTTTTAAGGCTCTGGCATGGAGCCATAACTTCAACTGACTGTAGAAAGATCATCACTCATAATCACACACTCCAGTGCTCATGTTAGTTCTCACTCTCCAGTGTTCTGTAGTGTTTAAAGACTATAATCACACTCTTGATGTCACCCAAATGAGGTTGAGGTTCTGCTTTTGAGTCTGGTTCCTCTCGAGGTTTCTTCCTCATTACATCTAAGGGAGTTTTTCCTTCACCACAGTCGCCCCAGTCTTCATCATCAGGGATAAACACACATTATTCACCCTCATTCATAAAGTTTTTAAAGCTGTTTCTGAAAAGTGCTATAGAAATAAACTTGGGGGGATTTGGGGCCAAACAGATGATTTTTTAAAAGCATTTTATTAATCCCAAAGCAAATTGTAATTGTCACATGACCAGGAAGCTGGGGTCAGAGGACAGGGTCAGCCATGGTACAGAACCCCTGAGCAGAAAAGGGGTAAAATGCCTTTAACCCACCAGCAGTATTGCTGGGGATAGAACCCATGATCTCATGACCAGTATCCCAGAAACTTAACCACAGAACCATGACATCCAATCTGGTTGTTGTAGGATGGGAGTGGAACCTGATTTGGTTTTCTTCTCTAACTGCATACATGAGATAATTGTAAGTCACTCTGGATAAGGGCATCTGGACAGACCCATTTAGAAAATTTGGAAAAGCACAACATCTGTAAAATTCGTATTTGTAAAATAGTTTTCTTACATTTTTTAAAAATTATTTAGAACAACAAATCTTTATTTTCGTTAGCAAAGAAATCCATTTGATGTATATTTAAGAATCTTTAATACTGTAGATATTTAACTATTATGCAGCTTGTTATTTAAATCATTAGCCACATGGTGTCGCTCGATCTCAGTTTTTTTTTTTATGACCTCTTTGCGTTTATTGTTACTCTTTAAAGCTGTGCCCTAAAAGCCTCACCATAAACAGCTTCCTGCCTCTGGCTGTGTTTGTCTAATATTTTCTCTTCTAATCAGCCTGACCACAACCTTTCTATTCAGCATGGGTATATTAGTTCTCCACACTGCTCTCCACCCGCCATGCGAATGAAAGTGCGGAACAGAGCGATCCAAAGCCAGCAGTGAGTCACCTCAGCTAGAGAAGCTCGTTGCCAAGCAGTCTAGGGCACATACAAACATCTCCACCACCACCTCCACACTCACTTATGTGTATATCTGTCATGAAGAGACAATGCGAGTAAAACTTCTCGTAAACAGCAGCATGAGCTCTTCAGTACACACAGAGCTGAATGTTTGTCCTAGAAGGAACGCAATACACTTCCCGTATCTGCAGCAGGAAAACAGGTGGAACCTGCTCATTAATACGACAAGATCAACAACAAATTATGCAGTGAAACACTGGCGGTCCAAACAAGGCCTGAGAAATCAATGGTCATGATCAAGTTCAGCCTCTGACCTGTTTTATGTACACATTGTTTTTTTTTTTAGTGATGACCTTCATGGTATATCTTTATACCTATAGATAAAAATTTAAGGTACATTTACATGCTTTCTGCCTTGAAGAAAAAAAAAACATATGCAACATTCTTTAAAGTGTGTTAAATGAATAAACACTTAAAAACATTAATATATTACTCCCCCACTGACCTCCTGTTTATTTAAATTCTATTCTATTGTTGCAATGCAGCTCCAGAGACATGAAAAAGTTTACATCTATAAGTTTATCCCTAAAGATCAAACAGGGGCAAAGACGAGGAAAAACCCTCTGTGACGAAATCAGAACAACATAAAACGATACCACACTTAATTCCCAACAGTGTTGTGAACATTAACTACAAAGTGTGTGATGGTAAAAGCCGCTGTTTGTCTGAGTCAAAATATTTAGAGTGCAAGACTTAATGCAGCTGCTGCAGACTCCTTGTTCCTCATAACAAAAATCCGTGTGTATAAACAGAGCGATTCATCTGCGTCTTTGCATGCGTGAATGTATAACATACGCAAGCAATGGAAATTGAGATCTAAACTTTAAGCCTGTGCCATAGTTAAAAAAAAATGGATCAGAGCAAGTTCAGAGCTTTGGGTCATTATATTTTATATAGAATAATAATACAAATAAGTGCTAATGATAACTATTACTTCTTTATGTTGATAATCCGATAGCACTATGCAGCATATAAAATCCCAGTGAGATAAGTGTTTGTGGGAGGATCAGTGACTTGGGACTCGCAGGAAAGGTTTTTAAAGAGACATCAGGATCTACAGAATAACCAATGAATGAAAACTGTATTAGTTTTAACTGAAAATTTTAATTGACACATATCCTAGATCATCAGGAAGCTGTGGTCAAAGCACAAGGTCAGCCATGGTATAGCACTCCTGGAGCAGACAGGTTTAAATACCTTGAGGGCCTAACTGCAGCTTGGCAGTGCTGGGCCTAGAACCACTGACCTCATGATCAGTAAACCAGAGGCCTAACAACTGAACCAATAAGTTCATGGCGACTAGGCTGAGGAGGCACGAGAATTTGGATCGGAAGGTCACAAGTATAAATCCAAACATCCAAAGCAGGGTGCAGTTCAGAAAGTAAGCACTAGATGTCGGGAGTGGACCATTTTCTCATTCTACATGCGCAGGCGTAGTAAAGTCATCTTCAGTCTAAAGCTGAATGAATGGATCATCATATGTGTATCATCTGAATAGCTGAAGGATGACCACAGCTCGGGATGACACATCTTCTATAAGAAATATTATTGGTAAATCTAACTATAGCTATAACATCTGTGCCATCTTGGACCTTCAAGTCATACCTAATCTGGCTTGGTTTGATTGCTTCCTTACATAAAAATGAACCTTATCACAATCTACTCATGTAGGAAACGTGACGAGCATGCATTTACCAAAACTCAAACCCTCCATTAAATATGCAGTGCCAGATCAGAGGGTGGTGGGATTCCATGACTGCATCGTTGGCCAGCTATGTGGAGATCCTATAATAAAAATGTGACTGTAGCTCACACCACATCCACTCACACAATCATAGTTTTACATGATTATTTTTAAACCATTCAGTATAACAGCAAAACGTTAATGAATGCAGATCTGATCTGCATTACTACAAGAGTTAACACTACATCATCAGTATGAGGAGGAGGAGAGGAGGAGGAGGGAAATCCCCTCTGATGTACCCCTGAGTCTGAATCACGTCTGCAGGATATGGAAAGCCAAAACATCCACAAGAGCGGCAAAAGTAAAGAAAATACATTTACATACAATGAAAATATATGAAAAAAAATCACAATTTTTTAAATGTTGAAAATTCTATCAACATTTCGATAATTTAATAGTCAAATGGTTTATATTTTCTAGGTCACTAATGTACATTCAAGAAAGTTCCTTAAGTGAAGAACCCTTTCAGGAGACATGAAGATGGGCTCTACAATAATATGGCTCATTCATTACAGTTTTATACAAATATCTTTATACGTATGTATGTATATATACATTTCACATCTGACTCATTGATTTAGTTTTTATCTATTTGGTGACTTCATCTCTCACACACCACAGACGTAGACTAGTTTATGAAGCTCACAATGAGCAGGCAGAAGGCAAAAAAGTAGTCTGGGGTTAACGTCACCCATCTGATCATATCATCTTTTCTCTGCTTGTGTTCAAGATGGTGGATCTTCAACCTGCATTCATTCATCAGAGAACATCATTTTTAATTATTTTTGTATTAATATATTAATATGACGTGAGGTTCAGTTTCCAGTGTGACACTAAAGCAGGTAGTAATAATCACTAGTTTTTACTGAAGAACATGTCAGAGCTCAAACTTCTTTACTTTCACTTGAGTGAAAAAGTGCAGTCAGAACTTTTTCCAGAATCTTTTAAAACATCAGTATCTGCACTTCTAATTAAATGAAGGATGTGTGGACTTTTGCCACCTCTGAAAAGGACATAGCAAAGCAAATACCAATAAGTTTAGAAAGTAAATTTCACTCATGTGGTTGCTGAGAAAGTTTTTCATCCATATTGGAATTTATTGGCTTAAAATGTAGTTACTGCATTTTTTTTCCTTTCAGAATACGGACATAATAAAATGAGTGTCTCAGTGTAATTAGTGATGAAGTGAGTTTGGATATAAATTTCAGTTCCTCAGGCACCTCTATTATCAAGGAGCATCCACAGTGTTCATGTTTAATTTTATTAGCATTCAATAATATTACATAAGATACATAGTTTACTTGTATATCTCAATCCTGAATTCATATTTTTATTGCGTCAGTATAACGCTTTATGTGCACCAGGATCGTTTATTGCATAGATTTTGACCAGAATATTATTTATTACTAATATGACACACCACACCTGAATAATGCGTTACATTCATGCTATCAGAATATCTTTATTGAACAAATTTGACACAGTGAATAGTTAAGGGCCTTGCTGAAGGGTCCAAGGGTGGCAGCTTGTTAGATTTGAACTCACAACCTTCTAATCAGAAGACCAGCATTGTAACCTCCGAGCTCCCACTTCCACACATTAGTGACTCCCAGGATGAGAAAAATTAAGATCCATTATACCCTTAACCATAAACAGTGGAAAATGAATTCGCATAATACAGTGACTAATGTGTTTTTCATTAACTTTAGTCGCCATATTCCACTCTTGATCCTTCTGGCTTCCCATAGTAAAATGCGCCTCCGCGCGCACTGATGGTGATTCTCCATCACCAAGTCCCTCCTCTCGCATCATGACATCACTGAATCTACTCTGCCATAAATAAAGGGAGACCCGTCTACATCTCTGATCATAAACCCTGGATCACACTTTGGAAGAGCTACAGAACGAGCTACAAACCAAACCAAGCCAGCAGAAGGTTCATTTCTTATAGGAATTACTGCAGTTTTATACTGAAGCAGGACATTGGAGCCAAAATCTAATGTAGGTATTACTTTGATCTATTCTTGATTATATGTTAATATTGTGGATTTATAATAATAATAATAATAACAAGTATATAAATATCAATAATTAATATAAGCAATATAAACTTGATTCACACAGCCCTTGTGACGGATTACACCGGGTTTTAAGGAGCTGCTCGAGTTCAAGGCAACCAGTCGTGAAGTCATGACTTTGAACAAAGGAGACAAGTGTCGGAACATGGACAGGAGGAGAGGAAGTGCTCCGTTCCCCGTGCACCTCCAGACCCTGCACCGGAGGAGCATGCCGGTGGATGACCGCGAACTGCGCTCCTCGATGCCGCCCGTGTACCCGGGCGAGTTGTCCAACCTGACCCGCTGCACGTCCTACAGTCCCGGCGAGCCGCACCGCGACAGCTGCGTCTCAGACTCCTCCGACTCGGTCATCTCCTCCGGGAGCGACTCCAACGGCCAGGTCTACAAGGTCGTCATCCTGGGCGAGCACGGCGTGGGGAAGTCCACGCTCGCGCGGATATTCGGCGGCGTGGAGGACACGCACGACTACGAGGACGCAGGTAATGAAACTGCGCGTCACCTGTGATCAGGGGGTGAATCCCAGGAACAGCCGGTTAGGATCACCATTTGTTACGGGATAAAACTGTATTGATTGCTGCTATTTTCATGAATCCATTACCCTCAAACAGACGCTGTCAGTCAGCCATTATTATAATGACTCTAACTGGCAACGCAGGACTGCAGCTCATATACAAGAGAGATATTGCAATGAGGTGATCACGTATTTTATTCCATTCTTTTAGGAAATACATATGACAGATCGATCGTCGTTGACGAAGAGGAAGCAAACATCTTATTATATGACATCTGGGAGCAGGTGAGCCAATCACACACAAACACACACTATAAAGTTTAATATAAACCATAAACTCATTACAAACAAAATCCCCACATCGACAATGCACTAACCAGACGACCTGCTGATTGCGTGATCTTCTCAGGACAACAGCCAGTGGCTGAAGGATCAGTGTATGCGAATGGGTGATGCCTACATCATCGTCTACTCTGTGACGGACAAGTCAAGTTTTGAGAAGGCCTCAGAACTCCGTATACAGCTCCGCCGGGCACGACAGTCCGAGAACATCCCTATCATCCTGGTGGGAAACAAGACAGACCTCGTACGCTCCAGAGAAGTGTCTGTAGATGGTAGGTACTCTTCCTACAATCCCTTTTTTCCTGCCTCAGTCATTCCAATAGTAGATAACTTCCTGAATGTTGCAGTTACACATCCATTTCCTGGTGTTAAAGAAAATAAAACCCAATCCTAGGTTATGAGTGCATGCCAGGTTGAGTAAACTTCATCCCTTACCACTGAGTAACAGCCACTTACTCTATTGATCTTCACCGTTTTGCTTGCAGAGGGCAGCGCGTGCGCCGTAGTATTCGACTGCAAGTTCATCGAGACCTCGGCATCTCTCCATCACAACGTCCGAACCCTGTTCGAGGGAATCGTGCGGCAAATCCGCCTTCGGAGAGACAGCAAGGAGGAGAACGCACGGCGCATGGCGAACTGCAAACGCCGAGAGAGCATCAGCAAGAAGGCCAAGCGGTTTCTGGGTCGTATGGTGGCACGCAAAAACAAGAAGATGGCCTTCAGGCAGAAATCCAAGTCCTGCCACGACCTTTCGGTGCTCTGAGCGAAATTGGACTTGTAGAGCCATGAAGACCAGAAGCTGTGTGTTTTTTTTTTTTTTTTTTGGACACTAACTCAAGGACTAGGCAACTGTACAAAGATATATTTCCATATTTTATATTGTACAACAAACAGAACCCTACAATAGTCAGTGGTGTAGACTTGCATGAGGCTTTTTAAGTTTATATATTTTTTATTTTCATATTTTATGTTTGTTTTTTTTGCCTTGAAGTTGTGGAGTGGTCAAATGTTAGCAGTGCAATTAGAAGTCAAGGTCTCAAAGCTCTTTCATGATGGACTGAGAGCTTCGGGCATGCCTTCTCAAGAAAAGAGAGTTCTTTGTAAATGCAGTAACAAAAGTATTGGGTCGTGGTGATGGGATACACGTTCTCATGTACATGTCTAAATGATGAGCACAATTATTTCTCCTCACTGAGATGAAAAACAAAATCATATTTACTTGAATCTGAGTGCGCAGGTACGTACTTCAGCACTTCAGAAACACAGGATGGTGTTTGGGGGAAAAGGGGAACTCTGGACTGCGAATTTCACACGTTATCCTCAACCCTTTATTTAAGTTCAAGGTGTAACTGAATATCGTAGAAGCAATAAATTGTTGTTTTGTTTTTCTCGAAATGTTTGATTTGCACTTCCATCGAACATTATTCTATTGTTAATTTTATTACATGTTTACACTGATTTTTATAATAAAAAGAACTAATTTAAGGAGAAACCTTCTTGTTTATTGCCAACACACACACACACACACACACACACACACACACACACACACACACACACACTCGTGTGCACACACACACACACACACACACACACACACACACACACACACACACGTGCACACACACAAACACAATTTCCTCAGGAAGCTCTGTTGCATTTAATGCATTCCCTCATCCATATGTAGGTGTGGAATTATGCAGAGACTTGTTGACCAGGAGTATCATTAAAGGAAAACAAGGCAGTTAAGCGCCTTTGCATGAAATTGAAGCGGTTAAACATTAATTTGCGGAGAGTAGACACCGTTCCCTCACACCTCACTTTAACCATTCTGTCTTTGTTGGGGACCAGAGCAGACACTCACCCGCTTTTATAAGGTACGTCGTTTTTCCTTTCAAATTTATTGAAAATATGACGGATATTTTTGCATTAAAAGATCTACAAAAGACGTGTACGTCTTATCACCTCAGTGAGAATGTAGTCTTCTACAGTAGGTCTTATTCTTATGTCTTATGTTTTTGCTATTAAATGCATTGACTTTCAAATCATACAATTGGAGATAGAAATTAAACCAGTTACAATAGCAGGTCTGAAGAATTAATTATTTCAGACATTTGATTGTTTTCAAATGCTTTTGTTTGATCAAATTAATCGAATAGATTTACATCACTGAGTCAAAATTTCAGTTCAGGACTTAAAATGCACCTGTTTATAAAGTGTAAAATTATACAGTAAAATTAAAAGGAATGATGGAATTGAAATGTTTCGTGTCGCAGGCCACAGTGTGTTCATTGAACGATGTCTTCATGGATCAAAAGCTTGAACGTATGACAAGTTCTTCTCTTTTTCTCCTACTTTTTGCACGTAATAGCTTTCTCTTATATTTTAATAAAACTAAATGCTCCTTTATGCTAAAATCTTTTTTTATTTTTAGCTCCTGCTCTGTCTGTCTGTTTTATACGGAGAAGCAGCACACCTTCGGATTGGTGTTCCAGAAAACTATGATGGTATTTTCCCTTGGTACCTCACCAAGGTGAGTTCTGCCTAAAAAGGGACGAGCGAGCACTGTTGCTCTAAATCTGAACTAATTTATTGCTTAAAAAAAAAAAAGTTCTTATTTTAGGAAACTCCTGTAGAACAAAGAATCAATAATGCTGTTTTGTCTGATATCCCAAAATCGAATTTCCAGCTTTCTCTCTGTTGTTGTTAAAACTCCTCAAAGCTCAGTGGAAGGAATCTCTCTGCTATCACAGTTCAGATCTAAATGGAGCGGCTATTATTGGCTGCCGTTGTGTTGCTGGTTTTTGTGTAAGATATAGACTGAGGAAGGAATGGACGTGAGGGTGGGTGAGTGGGGGTGGTGGTGGTGGTGGTGGGGGGGGTGTTGTTGTGGTTAGGGGGTTAAAAAGCAGGCAGGCTTGTGTACATGCTATTCATTTACCTCTTTCACAAAATTCAATGATACAAGGTGTAATTATGAGAAAGCTGCATGCGTCACTACACTTTATATGAGGCTCCAGTGCAAAGCGAGAGGTCCAGTCACGCTGGGCAGAAAACGGCAGGAGTTTAAACCAGAGGCTGTGGGAATAACGAGCTTTTCTCTCTCCTCTGGATCGCTTTTTCCTTTATGACATTGTGAGTGGAGGAAATTGCAAAAGACAATCCTGCCTCACTCAGTGTTCAATACCGAGGCCCCTAAAGTGTTGAATTTGAATGTATTGATGACTGATTAATGATTGTGCTGCCACTGAAAGGACCTAATGATGGTTATTATGTTTATTCAGCCTTTCAGAAAGACAGGTTATGACTCATGTTCTTTGTACAAACCAACATAGAAATAATTTTGCTAATAAAGCAATATGAAGGTTTTTTTTATAACAATCAAACAGAGATATTTGTCGTTATATAAAGTCTTTAGTGACATGCTGGAACTATAAGACTAATGTGTACACTGTGTGTTTTTTTTTACACACTTTTACACACTGATAACAATATAAATAGACATAAGCATGGTGCAGAACATCATAATCAGAGGGTTTCTCAAAGTTATTGAGATGAAAATGTAGTTCTGATGTTTACATTATGCCCCGCTGGCTAACAAGCTGAGGAGAAGGTTCCTGCTGTGGTAGCACAGTGATTAAGATGTTAGATTTCTGATTAGAAGGTTGTGAGTTAAAATCCCAGCACCACCAAGCTGCCACTGCTGGGTCCTTTAGCAATGTGACAATCTATATAATAACTGAGACAAGCAGAATTCTACAATTCAACTGGTAATAAAACTAAATCCCTACTGAAGAATGGTCCAATGATAGTGACCCATCATGAAGCTGGAAAACGCACCCAGTAGAGATGTGTGTGTTACTGAAAACTGGGAACACGGGTTAACCCAACTGTAACATGTGTTTAGATAACGTTGTTAAACAGGGTTATCACTGCCAGCAGCAGAATTCCCTTAAGCCATGTGAGGCTCAGTGGGTTCCACAGCATGGGTAGCATCTGAACAATCTTCCCCCAGCACACACGTCTCACACACAAAGCAACCCATTAACCAAATAAAGTGCTCCAACATTGCATAAAGTGCTCCAACATTGCACTGTAATTGCTTGAGCTGAAAACGGTGGCTTGTGATTTCTAACAGGGTTCTTGTGTTGGCTCAGTGATTAATGTTTATATTTGCAGCCTTATCCAGAAGAGCGACTTACAATTGAGCAGTTGAGGGATAAGTGGTGCTGGGATTCAAACTCATGACCTTCCATTCCAAAGTCCAATGCCGTAAAGCACTGAGCCACCACCTCCTAAATGTGATACATTAAAATGTATGGCCCTTATACAAAGAAACAAACTTGTGGGTTAAGGGCCTCACTCAGGGGCCCAGCAGTGGCAGATTAGTGGTTCTCAGATTTCAACCTTCTGATCAGAAGTTCAATATCTTAACCACTGAACTATCTCTTCCGCCATTAATAATAGATCAGAAGGTGGTGTGTTTAAATCCCATCAGCCAAATGAACAATTGTAAAGGAGTATGCATTATTTTATACATTGCAATATATTACAATACTCTACTGTACATTAAATATCTTCTTATTACTTTATTAGCTATCCTGTTTATTTTTCATTTAATAGTTTTATTGTTATCTGCTGCAAAGATAATAAAATACTGTTATAATGAACATTTTGACGATCAGTATCATTATATCTTTTTAACATCGAATTTTCCCAAATCATTATTTGTGTTTTGTTACTGCGTATTTCCATAGCTGCCTGATCTTCCCTTAACCCATGCTGATCTGGTGGTAACTGGTGATGATGAGGGGATCTTTGGAGTAGAGTCAGGCTTCCTGTACGCCCTAAAACCACTGGACCGGGAGAAGAAGCCATCATACTCCCTGCAAGTGGGTAGACTTTACAGTCAAGATTTTTTTACTCAATAAACATTAATCATTGTACACAGCAATCAGGATGAACTTTTTTTTTCCACAACAGACCTTTTTTTGACAACTGAACTGAAATCGGAGAACAAACAAGAGTTAGAATGACATAGAAACAAACTACAGAATGAATTATTTAATAACATTGAATCCAAACTGTCAGTCCACTTCAGAAGCTTCGTCAGAATGGTCACGAATGTGGTCACTATTTTCGTCATCATTCGTTATAATTGGTTTAATTATTACTTACAATGAATTGGAATGCAATTTAGCAACAAAAAAAGCCTGGACTGCCACTGAGTATCCAATCTATCCAATTCAAGGCTGTGCCAAAAATACCTGACAATTGCTGTGAAAAAATTGCAAGACACATCATAGGATGAAAGGCTTCACTGTGGGCACTGAAAAAAAGAGACTTGCCATGTGACCATTAAATCCTCCTGTGCCTTTCTTCCAGGTGTCCTTCATGGCATCCATGCACCCGCAGAGCTTAAGTGTAGAGGTGTGCGTCATCGACAAGAACGACAACGTGCCCATGTTCCTGCAAGAGAGCATGAGAGGCACTGTTCAACTGGGTCTTCTGAAAGGTGGGAAAGTTCTGCAGGGGTTACCTAACAAGCCCTTCGTTAGCTACTAACGTTCCATTTGTCCAAATCGTCAAATCCAAGCATAAAGGTGCTGAAGGGGCTGACAACAAAACAAGGGGTGATTTTTTTGTGTCTAAAAATAACATTCTGAGATTTTAAATTAAGGCATTGTTTCTAAAGGCCATTGAGGGCAACTGGATAAGTTTATGGCTAAAAACATGCTAATATGAACGTTAGGCCTTATACTAATAACCTCATATATAGAATGTAACAAATAGTTACAATGTGACAAGTCACATACTGACCAATCCAGTCCAATCTAATCCAATTTATTTCAAATCTGGTTCAATCTAATCAAGTCCAGTCCAATACAATCCACTACTCTCTAGTCAATTCAATCTAATCTAATACGATACAATACAATACAATCAAATCCAACCCAATAAAACCCAATCCAATCCACTCTTATCCAGTCCAGTCTATTTCAATTTCAGTCCAATCTAATTTAATACAATACAATTAAATCTAACCCAATCCAATCCATACCAGTCTAATCCTATATGGTCCAATCTAAATCCAATTTAATAAAGTACAATTCAATCCGATCAAGTTTATTCTAGTACAATATCATTTAATCTTCTCCAATCCAATCCAATAAAGAACATTTTGTAGAGTACTTTTAACAGTGGACATCACAATCTCAACAGCTTTAGAGAATTAAAGCAATAAATAAATTAATGTATAGGTTTGTACCCCCCTGTTATAATGAATTCCTTAAAACATTAAGAAATGACCATGATAAAACAGACGCTGTAGATGAAATGAATGAAACCGAGAATGAGCACCAGGTTGCGGTGAAAAACCTCTGACATGCTTTGATTTGCTCCAACAGCTTCATATCTGCCTAAAAACCCTGTTGCATCCTGTTTAGCTCAGTCCAAATACATGTTTCCATTTACGAACACATGCCATAAAGCATCCATAAAGGATTCTGTATAAACAATCTTACACAAATAGAGACACAATACCAGCAAATCCAGCTTACTGAATAACAGCTGAAGACCACCAGCAAAGTATTGAAACACCAGACTTTTCCAGCCATATGTGCTTCTTCCCCAAATGTGGTAGCATTCCCTTTAACCATCATTTAATTTAGGAGACCCAAACCTGTTCCAGCATGTCAATGCTCCTGTGCACAAAGCCAGCTCCACAAAGATCTGCTTTAGATAGGTTGGAAGATCTCCTGCTATAGAGCTCCAACCCTATTGAACACCTTTGGAATCTGACTGCACCCGAGGCCTCCTCACCGTCTCACCTACATCAGTACCTGACTTTACTAACACTCTTGTGGTTGAATGAAAGCTCAAAAATCAAATGGATCATCTCCCAAGAAGAGTGGAGCTCATTATAACAGCAAATAGGGACTGAATAGGGTCTGAACTTATGATCAGCTGTCCATATAGAGTGTCTTCAAGTATAAAGCATTCAGGCAAAATCAAAGAATGATTCTTGTTTACTTCACCTACTGTTGTGAACTTCAGATACACTTTCAGAGTGAGCAGCAATTTCAGAGAAATTCCAAGATTTCATTAAAGATGCCACAACATTCTTCTATTTTTTTTTTACATTTTTTTGCAACTTTGGTTCAGACTTTCAGGAAGGACGCACACACACACACACACACACACACACACACACACACACACACACACACACACACACACACACACACACACAAATCGGCAGTTAGTTTTATAATGTTGGAAAATGTTGAGAAGTATTTGGCAGGGCTTTAACTACGAGTGTTTGTAATTATGTTGGACTTTATTGTGTGCTTTGGGGTGTAGAGGAAATATTTTGAATGTAGAAGTAGAGATTTTCGGGGTGTGTATTGGAGTTATGTCTAGAGGAGAATGTTGATGTTGGACTTTATTGGAGTATGAGGTTTGGTTTATTGGAGAAAGGATTTTTGGGGGGGTTTATTGTACAGTGGTTCATTCTAGCATCTGAATCCCACCTGCTTGTGTGTATACATGGTAAACTTTAGCCTTGGAGCAATTTATTCAAAATGCAGAGCCGTCTGTATGGATTTCTTTATACGTCCCTCCTGGCAGTTGACCATATTGACCACCTTGCCTGATAGCTACAGTTTCACCCTGCTAAACATGGATCATTCTTCAGGCTTTCAGCTCTTGATAGGCATAACCAGAGCAGTGATGCCTCTATATGGCAGTGTATTTATAGATGTGTTTGGATTGTGCTTGTGGAGATTTGCGCTCTTTTTTCTTCAAGGATGATAATAATGTCAGGTACTGATGTAGGTGAGGTTCAATAGGGTTGATGTCAGAGCTCTATAGCAGGAGATCTTTCACTCCAACACAGATGTTCATGCAGCTGGCTTTGTGCACAGGAGCATTGTCATGCTGGAACAGGTTTGGGTCTCCT
>NC_139582.1:1200609-1233109 GCF_946808225.1 Silurus aristotelis | reverse complement strand
ATATCCTAACGATGCTATAAAGCTTGGGTCTGAAATGATACAGCACTCATGGAGCACAAAGATTTAAGGGCCTTGCTTAAGGGCCCTAAAGACAAAGCATCTTGGCAATACCAGGGCTTGAACCCCTGACCTTCAGATCAGTAACCCAGAGCCTTAACGACGGAGCAACATGTGGCTACTAACATTTACAGCATTTTTACTTACAATTATCTCATTCATACAGCTGCGCAGTTGATGGTTAAGGGCCTTGCTTAAGGGCCCATCAGTGACAGCTTGGAAATGGTAGGATTTGAACTCACAACCTTCTGATCAGAAATCCAACAAACTTCTGCTCATTTTCCCCTCAGAGTTTTCTTTCACAGTCTCTGCCCTTCACATCTCAGACGCCCGGCTCTCTGTACAGCCTGATCTTGAACTTGGTATCAACATGTTCTGTCTCAGCACAAAGATGGAAAGAAAAAGTAACACGGGGGAAACCGAGCCAGAAAGAAAAAAGACAGCGTGGGTTCCTGGTCCTCAGCACTATGGATCTTGTCTTTTGTTTCCATAAAATTTTAATTGGCTGGAAAAAAGTACGCAGCACTTTGCAGATCTCACCACAGTGGAAAGGATGAGAGAAAGCTCAGCTAGAGGTCCCGTTAAACAACGTCAGGAGGAGTTCATGTGAGGGAAATGAGGTAGTGTTCAAAGAAATGGCTGCTTTGTTTACTTATAGTCCTCCATCCCTCCCTCCTGACTGCTCACCTTCTTTTCTTCTTCCTGTTTGGTTCCTTTGTCCCAGACACACCAATGCAGTGGAAAAACGATCAGATTAAATTTATTGGTTTATAGCAGAGTTTATTTATGTAGTGAAAATAAGAACTGACTGATACTGGCCGATTGTTCTGTGCTGTGCTTTAGGCTTCTACATATTTTCTAAAATATTGCAGGAAACACTGTCTGAAGAGGAAGAGCTTTAAATGCACAGTGTAGTAGCTTTAATAAGTATCAAAAGAACTTTAAAGTAAAGGGAGTGAATGTATGTGGACACTTGTGCATGTGAGGATGGACGATGGTTGTGTACGTATCTGATAGAGGTGTAACGATACACGTATTTCTACCAAACCGTTTCACTACAGGGCTTTCAGTACGGTGCACATGTGTAACGAATGCCATCCTTTTCACGTGTGGAACATCGTTACAATCTGAGTTCACTCAGGAATGTATTAAGTGGCGGACCGAAAGTTTGTTTATACTCTGCCTCGCACTTTGAGCGTATTTAAAAAAAATAATTACTATTAAACTTATGCATTGCCAGAGGTATAACAAAAAGACACTAAAGTTAGCGCAGTGTCACTGTGGCTACTCACTCCGTACTGAAAATATGATTTGTAGTGCGCATGCGTGAAATTGCGACCACTTCCTGGTCATCGCTAACGCTAGCAATATGGATTGTTTTTGCGTTTTATGTCCAGCTTCAAAAATATCTCTTAAAAGGAGAAAATCCTGACAATTCCGCATATCGAGGGAGTGAATGAATGACAGATGGTAGAAATAAAGACATTTGTTAAAGTCTGCTAAAATAAATAGAACAATTAAGTAGAACATATCTTCAGAAAATTAAATAGTAAATAAAAAACACACATCTGTATTACACAAATGGGGTGTAACAAATTAAAACTATTTAATTAAATGTTTCCATTTATTTAATTTTATTTAATCAATTCAATCTGTGCCACTTTAATCAATTACTCAAATTAATGTAATAAAAACATGCATTGCATTAATTTAATTTATTGCATTTTATTTTGTATAAAATATCAAATATTTTATATATTAGTTAACAAATCAGATATTTTATTAAGAATTTATAATAAATTTTTTTTATGTAAACCAGGGTACATACCGAACCGTGAATTTTGTGTACAGTTACACCCGTAATATATACTGTACTGTGTGTGCATGTAAAAAAAGGAAAAAGAGAAAGTGTGTGTGTGTGTGTGTGTGTGTGTGTGTGTGTTATTTCTCTGAAATAAAGACACCATAAAAAGGTTTTATCACGTTGGAAAGTGTTCTGTGTGCATGTGTGTGTACATGTCAAAACACTGTCAGGATTTTATAAATCGTGCATTTGAAAAGCCTCTGCCTACTGTTTTGGGTGCTGAGATGTTCATGTGGGTGGTGGGAATCACAACTTCTACGACTTGTAATGCTGAAAGACTAATGCTTTTCTTTGCATGGCAGTTGGCCAATACCCACACACACACACACAGACACACACACACAGACACACACACACACACACACACACACACACACACTCTCTCTCTCTCTCTCTCTCTCTCTCTCTCTCTCTCTCTCTCTCTCTCTCTCTCACTTTGACTGTAAATGTTCTTATTTTGAAATACAAAATATACACAAGTATTGGGACATCTGATTTTTCCAGCCATATGAGCTTCTTCTCCAAACTGTTACCCCAAAGTTGAATTTGGCCTTCACTTGGACTAGGAGACCCAAACCTGTTTCAGCATGACACTTCTCTTGTACACATGTAGTAGATATCAGCACAGAAGCATGACCACACAGGGACCAGATGGAGTTTATTTCCTGTTAAGAAGAGCAGTAAAAGGCATAATGTGTAAAACCACACAGAAGACCTGCTCTCTCACTCCCTTCTTCTCATTTGCATATTCACAAAGAGTGACCTTATTTTTTACTATTTTTAAGTAGTGGGGAAAAAAAGGTTTTAGGGTTTATGATCATTTTAATAATCAACCAATCAATTAGTGTTTGAGTCATTAATATTGTTCTAATAACAGGTTGGTGTGTTCTGTGTAATATCAGAGTATTTTCACATAAACTCAGGTGAAAAATTATTATAGGAAAATTATAGTTATAATAAATCATAGGCTTTTGGATGCTTAAATACATTTGAAGGCAAAAACGTTTGTACTTTTACTCAAGTAATATTTTAAAGGGACATTTTGACTTGTACAGGAGTCACATTTCACCGAGTGTCTCTACTGTAACTCAAATACAGGGTTTGTGTTAGAGACCTGCAGGGGACGGATTTCCCCCCGTGCTGGAAGATAAAGAGAGAGAAAGAGGCAAACGTTCACCTTTCTTTATTTTCTTTCGTTTTCACTTTCTCTCTTTAGCGCCCGCCCGAGTTTCCTTGCGGAACTGCACGCCTTTTCTTAGCGTCCGTCTGAGTGCACGCGCTGGCCCGCACGTCTTTCTCACGTCTTTCTCTGGTCACCGTCCCGCGACTCTTCCGCCCGTCTCTCCTGGTGCCTCTCCTCTTTACTGTCGCCGGACTGAAACAGAGCGCACTGATTAGTCTCATCAGCTGCAGGTGTTTCTTACCGTTTGTTCCCTCCACCTCCACCTTCACCTCCACTCGCTCACCTCTGGCACAATCAAAAGGCTCCACACACAGCCAGCTCCATGAAGACCTGCTGGAAATGGGTTGGAGTGGAAAACCTTTGGGTGTCTGCTATGGAACTTTAAACTCAAACCTGTTAAACAAACCAAGTGTACAGTTTATTAGGTATAACTACACTATGTGGACAAAAGTTTGTGGACACCTGAACATAATTTGTGCACAGGGTCATTGTCATGTTGGAACAGGTTTGGGTCTTCTAGTTGAAGCGAAGTGAAAATGTTATGCTCCAGCATCCAGAGATGTCCTGTACAATTGTGTGCCTCCAAAGTTGTTGGAACAGTTTGGGGAAGAACCAATTCTGGATGGAAATAATAATAATTTTTTTTTTGCTTTTTACCTCTAAATAATTAAATAAATACATGTGAAAGGAACAATAATAAATGTCCTGTTTTCTTAAATGGGTTGGAGTGGAAGATCTCCATCTATAATCCCTACTGAACACTTATGGGATGAATGTAAACTTTGATTGCACCCCAGGCCTCCTCATCTCACCTACATCAGTACTGGAGGAGTGCAGCATATTATAATGGTAAATTGGAACTAACTGTTGAATGTGATGTTCAGGAAGAAGAACATAGCAATCTTAAGGTCTGGTGTCCACAAAAATATTGTATGTTCACAATAGGTTTGATACTCCTGCAGCTTTTCTGAGGGATGCCCTTTGCTCCTCACCTGCTCCTTCACATTTCTATCAGCATTATCCAGATTCTTAAATGTCACATCATGGCATATCAGAACATCCTTTCCGAAGCCTTCCTAGAAAGCTCCATCCCCTGACTGAGAGTCATGCTCAAATGCTAGATCCTCATCCACTAAGAGCAGCTAAATTAAGACCAGAGTTTGAAGTTTATCTCCATCGGTGCATCACTGCTCACTTCATAAAGCTTGCACTTCAAAGACCCGCTTTATCAGACTCTACCCTGCCACAAAAGTTAATCATTTGTATGGACAACCCGAAGCCTGGAAACTAAACAGATGACATCACGTTTGTTGTAGAGCTCCATTTTAAGAACGCAGAACAGCTTGTTAATCTCCTCGAAAACAAAGCTGCCCTGCTGCAAAGCTCTGCAAATGTGTGCAGAGACGTGGAAAGAGAAATTGGCTGGCATGTGCAGTGCACACAGAAGGAGACAGGACGCTCGTGGAGCCATCTCCATAACAAACGGAGAAGGTGCAGGACCACGGTGGATGTGCACGTGGTAGTCACGCTTAGCTTTAAAACTCCTCTCCTAATTCGGTGCTTTTTCACACCCCGTCCATCATCGGCTGTCACTCTTTTTTCCCAGCAGAGTGGAAAATCCCTCTGCAGTCGGAGCAACAGCTTTGTTTTGGCAACGGCTGACCTCATTACACTCTCCAGTAACACTGCTCGACTCCTCCTCACCGCTTCAGGGCCTCTGCTAAACTTCATATAAACATGATCTCTGTAGCACTGCTCCATGTGGGTGAAGCTTTTGTTTGTGGATTTTGTTCTTCTGAGCACGCTAATGCTTTCTGATACTCGTTGAATATGATCTATCTATCTAGAGGGTTTTATGGTTTCTGAGAGACACGTGCATGTTCCTTTTGTTTGTATGCAACAAACTCAGTAATGTAACGCACTAAAGATCCATTTTGACCAAACGATCTATAAATGTCCAGAACTTTACTCTCATTGAAAAATCCTTCCTCAGCATGAAGAACAGCTTTACACACTCTCAGCATCCAGACAGTTTGTTTTTTCCAAACATTTAGCTAAAAGACTTCGCTGTGCCTCTTGTAAAACTCACCAAATATGTTCTTCACTAGTTGTAGGTTTTCTTGTTCATCTCAGAGCAGTTCAGTAGGATTGAGGTGCAGTATCTGGGCAGGTCGATTCCATGACAGATAAACACTCCAGACGTCTGTCTGCTCTCTAAATAACTCTTTCTAAATTAGAGTTCGGACGTATTCGTCGCTTCGCCTCATCGTCTTGTTGTACGGTGAAGTCGCTTCCGATGAGCCGCAGTCCAGACGGAACTGCATGGTGATGAAGTCTGGAATGGGAGCCATGTTGGTTCCATTCACTATCTGGAACTTTCCCTGCTCTTAAAAACAACCCCAAACCATTAATCTTCCACCTCCATGTAGGGGTGAGGGAGTCTGATCACATCTTCTCCCCTGTTCTTCAGCTTACACATGTTCTTCTGGTAGAGACACAAATGTGCCATTCGGACTCCATAGAAGTTTTTATGTTTTTGCCTTTTACAGAGTTTGTCACATAGAAACTGAAGAAACATTCACATGTTTCTCAAAAGCCATTAAAGACTCTGTGTTTCCAGACTTGCAACAGGCTCTTAATGTAAATACTGAAGAATTAATATCCTCTTCAGTAAAACAGTTCTGGACTGATGGCACATAATCTGGTCTCATTTCCTTAACTCAGACTTTTTTCAGTTTAGCAACAAATGGATAACTGGCTTAGCCGACACACACACACACACACACACACACACACACACACACACACACACACACACACACACACACACACACACACACGAACTCCTGCAGGTTGACTGGTCGCTCTGTGCTTTCAGACATTTGGTTTTTGTCCAAATTTCCAGCTACAGTGTGCAGACCATTTTAAATGTCAGCTTGCTTTCTGTAGACTACACTTTCCAAAACATTTCTCTCAGTCGAATTAGTTCTTCAAAAGTGTTCAATCATGATCATTTTGATCTTCTGCAACATCAGATTTAAGAAAAGAATGTGCTTTTGCATTCATCTGAATGTGTGTGTGTGTGTTTGTGTGTGTGTGTGTGTGTTTGTGTGTGTGTGCCTTCAGGTGAAATGGAGTGGGAGTTTGGTAGAGTACAGCCTGGAGGGGGAGTTTCCAGAGATGCTTTTCACCATCAGTAGAGAAGGAGTCATCTACCTGAACGCACCTCTGGACCGAGAAACCCAAGATCAGGTGAAAAGGACAAATGCTACAAAAACGCTCACAAAATCCTTTCAGTTTATTTGTGAAGATCCAAGATTTTAAAAATAGTTATATTCCAGTGGTGGACGAAGTATGTAGTTACAGCCGAGATTCACTCAGTAAAACTTTCACCTGAGTAAAAGTACAAAAGTATTTGCCTTTAAATGTACTTAAGTATCCAAAGTACTATGATTTATTATGGCTTCAATGTTCCTTTAATCAGCTCAGGTTATATGAGTTCGAACGGCAGCCCCGTTAAAGAACCGTCATTCTTTGAACAACACACCCTGCTAAGCTCTGTGCTCAGCCTGGATTCTCACTCATTTGGCAGATAATTAAACGCAAATATGTTTGTGTCTCAGTTCCTGATCAGTATAGTAGCAGAGAGACCAGATGGCAGGAAGATCGCAAAACCTGTCGAGCTCAGGGTCATGGTGGGAGATGCAAATGACAACAGACCGACCTTCCCACAGATGCAGTACCACACTGTTGTCAAAGAACTCGCACAGAAAGGTTTCTTTCTTACACACACACACACACACACACACACACACACACACACACACACACACACACACACACACTGTCATGCAGCCAATTAATCATCACAGTATGATTACACACACTGGGAGACACTAACGGTGTATGAGTAATTAATTAGATGTCTGTGATCATTTCATTCATTTGTACAATGTATGACAATTATTACAGAATTAATCTCTAATTACTGTAAAATCTAATTAAACTAAATACAACTGATATTTTAGAGGGAATTTGCTGATCAAACATTTACATTTATAGATGTTCCTGTAGGCTGCATGGATTTTGCCCCTCCTCATTATATTTCTAAATGCCCAACAGGAACTGAGATTCTCACAGTTCAGGCGGCCGATAACGACGACCCCAAGACGGATAATGTGCGGATCTTCTACCGGTTGGCAGGGCAGGTGCCAGAAAGCCCACGCCAACTTTTCCGTGTGGACCGAGATTTGGGGGTGATCACAGTACAAACCGACAGCATGGAGGGCACGGCACCACAATACACACTCACAATCATCGCTGAGGATGCTAAAGGTTGGTCACGCACCTCTCATAATCAGCCATCAAGAAGAAGAACATGTTTATTTGTCACATTACAGTACAATCAGGTGTGGTCTCTCTGCCTGTCAGTCCTAATAAATCAGGTGTGGTCTCTCTGCCTGTCAGTCCCAATGAAGTAGGTGTGGTCTTTCTGCCCATCAGTTCTAATAAATGAGGTGTGATCTCTCTGCCTTTCAGTCATAATAAATCAGGTGTGGTCTCTCTGCCTGTCAGTCCTATTGAAGTGGGTGTGGTCTTTCTGCCTGATAGTCCTGATAAATGAGGTGTGGTCTCTCTGCCTGTCATTTTAATTAAAGTAGATGTGGCTTTCTCTGTTCTTCATGCTGAAGGTACATGTAGTCCACCATTTCTTAAAGCTAATACATATTTTCTGGTTTTTAAAATACCAAAAGCAATTTTATGCCATAATTTGCATTATTGTGTTTATTATGAACTACTAATAGTTTTTTAAATACTCTGTATCATTGATCATGTATTGAGACACACAGTGACATTTCACATAGAAAGATGTACACGTTGTTCGTTTCAGAAAAACTCTGTGCCAAGCGACACAAAATGTCCTGTTTTTGGCCTTAATCATAAATCATGTTGAATATGACTCAGTGAAACACCATGTGTACAAGACAAGGTGTTGAGAAGAAACATCACAGTCCAGATGTCCTTGTTGGCATTTATACTATATTATAACTCAATTAATTTTTAGATGAGAATTTTTCTCACACACACATGAACTATATGTGTTTGTGTACAGTGACAGTGTGATATGTGAGATGTCATTTTTGACAGGTGGTCAGGAGGGAAATTGATACATGACCCACATCACACAACATTTGAATGATTGTTCATTGCATTCCATGCTGTTGGTTATAAAATGTTACAGTACCAATGTAATGACGTGACCTTGAGTCACGTCTTTTTTTTCTGCAGGACTGAACAGCTCCTGCACAGTGATAGTTAAAGTTCTGGATGAGAACAACAACCCACCTGTCTTCTCTCAGCATGAGGTATGTGCACAGCTGTATGTGTGTGTTTATATGTGAGGTCTTGTGAGAATGAGTATAATTCTGTGTGATGGTGTAATGTGAGGTCTCTCTTCCTGTCAGCTTTAATAAAACAGGTGTGGTCTCTCTGCCTGTCAGGTCTAATAAAGTAGGCGTGGTTTCTCTGCCTGTCAGTCCTCATAAAGTAGGTGTGGTCTCTCTGCCTGTCAGTCCTCATAAAGTAGGTGTGGTTTCTTTGCCTGTCAGTCCTCATAAAGGTGTGGTTTCTTTGCCTGTCAGTCCTCATAAAGTAGGTGTGGTTTCTTTGCCTGTCAGTCCTCATAAAGTAGGTGTGGTCTCTCTGCCTGTCAATCCTCATAAAGTAGGTGTGGTTTCTTTGCCTGTCAGTCCTCATAAAGTAGGCATGGTTTCTCTGCCTGTCAGTCCTCATAAAGTAGGCATGGTCTCTCTGCCTGTCAGTTCTCATAAAGTAGGTGTGGTCTCCTTGCCTGTCAGTTCTCATAAAGTAGGTGTGGTCTCCTTGCCTGTCAGTCCTCATAAAGTAGGTGTGGTCTCTTTGCCTGTCAGTCCTCATAAAGTAGGCATGGTTTCTCTGCCTGTCAGTCCTCATAAAGTAGGCATGGTTTCTCTGCCTGTCAGTCCTCATAAAGTAGGTGTGGTCTCTCTGCCTGTCAGTTCTCATAAAGTAGGTGTGGTCTCTTTGCCTGTCAGTCCTCATAAAGTAGGTGTGGTCTCTCTGCCTGTCAGTCCTCATAAAGTAGGTGTGGTCTCTCTGCCTGTCAGTCCTCATAAAGTAGGTGTGGTCTCTCTGCCTGTCAGTGCTAATAAAGTAGGGGTGGTCTCTCTGCCTGTCAGCCCTCATAAAGTAGGTGTGGTTTCTCTGCCTGCCAGTCCTCATAAAGTAGGTGTGGTCTCTCTGCCTGTCAGTTCTCATAAAGTAGGTGTGGTCTCTCTGCCTGTCAGTCTTAATGAAATGTATAGCATTTATGTTCGAAGGTTGAGTGTAAAAGTCTTTTGTACATTGTTACTGATGTGTGTATTTTGATCTTTGTTTAAGTCTCACTATTGGATTTGGAGGTGTATGTATATTTCTCTGCTCCGGTCTGGCAGATGCTGATTTGATTTACTGATGTGAGTGAGATAAAGATTTTCCAGGGGAATTTAAAAATTAATCTCAGGCTTATAGGAAAGGGTTGATATTGCAGAGGGTTTTTCCTGCTCAGTGTTTCAGCTGGATAGTGTTCTTAAAGATAATCACATTCAACTCAGGGAAGGCCAAGAGCAAGTTTATAGCAACCCAATAACATGCATCCTGTAGTCAATATTGCAGTTAGAAAAACCCTCTAAATATAGGCACATTCCAAAAGATTAAAGGAAGAAAGAAAGAAAGAAAGAAAGAAAGAAAGAAAGAAAGAAAGAAAGAAAGAAAGAAAGAAAGAAAGAAAGAAAGAAAGAAAGAAAAATGAAAGAAAGAAGTAAGTAGGGACATTAGGAGGATAAAAAGAACAAAAGAAAGATAAATGAAGAGAGTGATGGGGTGAAATTGGAGAATGATGGAGAGATAGATGGAGTGAAATGAGAGAGATAGAGTTTTTATTGTGAAAGAATTTCTCGTAGACATGAATGATTC
This sequence comes from Silurus aristotelis, assembly GCF_946808225.1. Classification (NCBI taxonomy): domain Eukaryota; kingdom Metazoa; phylum Chordata; class Actinopteri; order Siluriformes; family Siluridae; genus Silurus; species Silurus aristotelis. Next base: position 1,223,012 of record NC_139582.1, on the reverse strand, counting down.
AGGGAGATAAAGGAAAAATATATTGTGTTATTTATAGAAAAACAGAAAGAGTGATAGAGTTATGCAGGAAAATTGATAGAAGGAAACATCTAGAGAATGAAATATTGAAAGATAGACCTGATGAAGGTAATGATAAATAAAAAAGGAGTGTGCTATAGTAGAAAGATGGATAAAGTGGGTGAATAGATAGATAGATAGATAGATAGATAGATAGATAGATAGATAGATAGATAGATAGATAGATAGATAGATAGATAGATAGATAGATAGATAGATAGATAGATAGATAGATGTAATCCCTAATAATCACTAATTATTAATTAAATTATTTTACTTTTGACCAAAATTCCAGATAGATATCATAATGTTTTCCATCATATAAAGCAAATAAATTTTTCCATCTTTCAGAGGATTCCCCATCCTGGTCGTGTCTCTCAGGAAATCTTTTTAGATCGCTATTCCTGGGGCGATCTTCTATAAAAAGCCCACCTTTCTTCATTTTTGTTGTGTTATGTGGAAAACCCCTATCCATGCTCTTGCCCACGCTGTGTGAATAACACAGGAGTGAAGAGATGGATGTGGGTGTCTTTAAAAAAGAGCAATAACAGAAAAACAACAGCTCTGAAAGAACAATATTATTTTTAGGAACACAATAGAGTTCTTCCTTCACCAAATTCTGTACGTTTTTATGAAAAAAAAACCGTACGTATAGAAAATGAAATGCATCTGTAATTATGGGCAACTGCTCTTAAAGGCAGGTGACTAAATGTAGACTTTTATTTGGGGGCCTTTTGGGTGTATTGACCTTGAAAAGAACATGTTTATTCTGTAGTGATCTAAATGAAATAGTATAGAAAAGCATAAAATATTTATATATGTGCAAGAATGTACTAAAAAAAATCAGGCATCTGCAGTAATGTCTTTATCCTGATCAGGGTTTTTCACACTTTCTGCTAAACAGTCTAAAAATGATAAAACGCCCAGCATGCATGCCAAAAGAAAGACGCGTAGGCGCTGCGTATTTCCCCCTGCTGCTGACAGCCAGGACTTTTCTGAGACGAGGCCAAGATTTACAAGATGGACCTAGTCTGAGCTAATGCACTTCCAGTGCCAGGCTGCCAGTGTTCAATAATAGGAACATGCACCTGGAGGGCAAACAGTTTACCCTAACTCTTAAGCAATAACCACATGATGAAAAGATCCAGCTACATTGTGCATGTAGATTTTTAGGGTTCACTGTTTAGCTGGTGCGAAGTTCCACTGTAAAATAAAGGGCATGCAGTTGTTCATTAATGTGTGTTTGCCAAAATCAGGGTTAATCTCCGTTCCCTTCAACACACACACACACACACACACACACACACACACACACACACACACACACACACACACACACACAGACACACACACACACACACACACACACACACACAAAAGCGAGAGGTGGAAAAAACTCTCGAGCAGGTTGAGATGGTGTGGCCATGTGAGTGTGTGATGGTGCAGTGTGAGTGTGAGTGTTGACAGATTTGGCCTGGTGGATCAGAAGCTCAGTGAGAAGAGCTGATTACTGTTCTCCCAAACATACTGATACACAGGCTGAGATAGAGAAGCTGTCCACCTCGCCTCGCCTGAACCTGCCAAGACTCACTGCAAGAACATGAGCTATGATATTATAAATAGAGTGGTGTTGTGCATCTGCAAGACTTCTGGTTCTGCTAGTTTCAGTGCTTCTCTGGTAGACATAAAAAAAAAAAAAGTCGAAAAAGACTAAAAGTTGGAAAGAGTTTCTGTTTCACTATGAGTTTATGATGGTTCGATAATTCAATAATAATAATTCAATGCTCATTGAGTACAATCGAGTTCAATGAATAATATTAACTCATTTTACAGTATTTATACTGTAATTAACCGTACAGTATGTTTCTTTAATAATACCATGCACTGGTTTACGGCACATTCCTGTAATTTCTAGATTTAACATGAACCTGGCAGGGTTGCCAGTACATCACTGCTTTTCTACACTTTGCCCTCTGTAAACCTGATTTACAGTTTCTCCTCTTATAAAACCATGTACTATAAGATGATGTCAACAATAGAACTTTACATCAACCCTCTACAGTATGTAAAAGAAGAAGCATAAAGATCAGCCATGTAACTAAACCTTTCAGTAAAACTGGCAACACCAACTGGAAAAGCTTTCATTAAAGTGGAAAAAACACAGTGGAAAGCTGGTAGCATTACATTTTCCCTTCACTTGAACTAGAAGAGACCTGAACCTGTTCCAGCATGACAAAGCACAAACCCAGCTTCATGAAGATCTGCTTTCCATGGGTTGGAGTGGAAGATCTTCTGCTATAGAGCTCCAACTTGATTGAACAATGAATGTGAATGCTGACTGCACCCCAGGCCTCCTCACCTTCTCACCTACATCAGTACCAGACTTTACAAACACCCTGGTGACTGAATGAATCTCCACAAAATCCAGTGGAACATCTTCCCAGAAGAGTGGAGCATATTTTAACAGCAAATGAGGCACATACCAATCTTATGCTCAGGTGTCCACAAACCTTTGCCCATATAGTGTAGACATATAATGTGTTTTTACATTACAGATCTTTCACTGCAGTTTGTTGATATCTGAGTTTGTACAAACTCCTCTTTTGTCTGTGTCTGTAGTACGGCCCATTTCACTTGGCAGAGGATGCCCCGGTGGGTGCCACGGTGACGGCGGTGGCAGCGTGGGATGCTGATGAATGGGGTGGGGACAGCTGGCTGGTCGACTATCGACTAGAGTCCGGGAACGAGGACGAGGTCTTCTCTCTGGTGACGGACAGACAGAATAACGAGGTCTCTCTTGTCCTCGCTAAGGTACTTCCCTCGTCTTCATTCATTCATTGTTTATAAAAGTTTTTTAATGCTCTGACCAGTAACACGACTTCCTGTCTGATAAAGATGTACCTTTTTTATTTGGGTCGTCTCCAACACATTTTCTATATTAACACTCTATATTAACATTCTATTAGCTCACAACTGCTACGTATCCACCTGCTCTGTTTGAGAGCTCAAATGGAATCATCTGCCGTTAATGATGTGAAGGACTCTGTAGTGGTGCACTTGTGTATGACTTTCTATCGCTGAGGGGTCATCAGTTTAAATCATAACAATGTCACCGCATGTTGTGTTCAGGAGTTCAGGAGAACAGACTATGCCATGGTCCATAGTTGTGAGTAGAGCTCCTGTGTTTATTATTAATTAGAGGCATTGTAGGAAATTGTTTGTGTAAACAGGCCTGCTTTCATTACATGACAGAAATATGCAGTATCTTTATTTTATATATACAGTGAGGAAAATAAGTATTTGAACACCCTGCTATTTTGCAAGTTCTCCCACTTAGAAATCATGGAGGGGTCTGAAATTGTCATCGTAGGTGCATGTCCACTGTGAGAGACAAAATAAATAAAAAAATCCAGAAATTACAATGTATGATTTTTAAACTATTTATTTGTATGATACAGCTGCAAATAAGTATTTGAACACCTGAGAAAGTCAATGTTAATATTTGGTACAGGAGCCTTTGTTTGCAATTACAGAGGTCAAACGTTTCCTGTAGTTTTTCACCAGGTTTGCACACACTGCAGGAGGGATTTTGGCCACTCCTCCACACAGATCTTCTCTAGATCAGTCAGGTTTCTAGCCTGTCGCTGAGAAACACGGAGTTTGAGCTCCCTTTCAAAGATTCTCTATTGGGTTTAGGTCTGGAGACTGGCTAGGCCACGCCAGAACCTTGATATGCTTCTTACAGAGCCAGTCCTTGATTATCCTGGCTGTGTGCTTCGGGTCATTGTCATGTTGGAAGACCCAGCCTCGACCCATCTTCAATGCTCTAACTGAGGGAAGGAGGTTGTTCCCCAAAATCTCGCAATACATGGCCCCGGTCATCCTCTCCTTAATACAGTGCAGTCGCCCTGTCCCATGTGCAAAAAAACACCCCAAAGCATGATGCTACCAACCCCATGCTTCACAGTAGGGATGGTGTTCTTGGGATGGTACTCATCATTCTTCTTCCTCCAAACATGTTTAGTGGAATTATGTCCCAAAAGTTCTATTTTGGTCTCATCTGACCACATGACTTTCTTCCATGACTCCTCTGGATCATCCAAATGGTCATTGGCAAACTTAAGACGTGCCTGGACATGTGCTGGTTTAAGCAGGGGAACCTTCCGTGCCATGCTTGATTTCAAACCATGACGTCTTAGTGTATTACCAACAGTAACCTTGGAAACGGTGGTCCCAGCTCTTTTCAGTTCATTGACCAGCTCCTCCCGTGTAGTTCTGGGCTGATTTCTCACCTTCCTTAGGATCATTGAGACCCCACGAGGTGAGATCTTTCATGGAGCCCCAGTCTGAGGAAGATTGACAGTCATGTTTAGCTTCTTCCATTTTCTAATGATTGCTCCAACAGTGGACCTTTTTTCACCAAGCTGCTTGGCAATTTCCCCGTAGCCCTTTCCAGCCTTGTGGAGGTGTACAATTTTGTCTCTAGTGTCTTTGGACAGCTCTTTGGTCTTGGCCATGTTAGTAGTTGGATTCTTACTGATTGTATGGGGTGGACAGGTGTCCTTATGCAGCTAACGACCTCAAACAGGTGCATCTAATTTAGGATAATAAATGTAGTGGAGGTGGACATTTTAAAGGCAGACTAACAGGTCTTTGAGGGTCAGAATTCTAGCTGATAGACAGGTGTTCAAATACTTATTTGCAGCTGTATCATACAAATAAATAGTTTAAAAATCATATATTGTGATTTCTGGATTTTTTTTTTTAGATTATGTCTCTCACAGTGGACATGCACCTACGATGACAATTTCAGACCCCTCCATGATTTCTAAGTGGGAGAACTTGCAAAATAGCAGGGTGTTCAAATACTTATTTTCCTCACTGTATATATTTATGTGGGATGTGCAGCCTCATATCCGATCTGATTTCGATTCAAAACTGTTATTCAATGCAATACGATGCAATAGAAAAAAATATGATGCTCTGAAATTCAATATGGTTCAGATTTACTCTCATTTCTTTAGTTCAGACAGACAACAAATCATAAATTTACTTTGAAGTGCAAAAAAAAAGGTCTGAATATTTTATGAGTGCTCTCTCTCTCTCTCTCTCTCTCTCTCTCTCTCTCTCTCTCTATATATATATATATATATATATATATATACAGTGGAACCTCGGAGCTCACAAGGGTTAGGGACCAAGACCGGTCGCGAGTTCCGAATTTTCGCGACCTTTTGATACGCCCCTTCCAACCCAGTAAAAACCCAAAGAACCCTATGCGAAATCGATTTAAATGAGTAAATAACAATTTTTCACTCCATAACACTTAATTATTAGACTATTTTAACAATACTTTATGTAAATTAACAGCAATTACAATGCTTAATTAAAAAATAATAAAGTACAGGTACAGTAAAGTATGCAGTAGAGAAGTACAGTATAATAATACATAATAAAAATAGTTTTAAAGCATTTTTTGGACAATTTTAATGAGATAAACCTTGATTAGAAATGTTAAAACTAGCGTTTTGAGCAGCTCGCGGTTGCTCACGAGCCGATCTGAATGAGAGTCGCCGGTTGGAATGAAAGTCGCGAGCATGCGAGGTCACGAGCGCTGAGGCCGCGAGCTCCGAGGTTCCACTGTATATATAATATCTGTCTGTCTGTCTGTCTGTCTGTCTGCCTATCTATCTATCTATCTATCTATCTATCTATCTATCTATCTATCTATCTATCTATCTATCTATCTATCTATCTATCTATCTATCTATCTATCTATCTAAGAACAAAAGAATAGAAACAACAAAATTAAGAAAGAATCAGAAAGAAATGAAAGGAACAAAACAAAGTAAAGAAAGAAGGGAAGAAAGAAAGTGCTATAAGACTGGAAAACTGTCACCTTAACGTACTGTTTCCTGTTCCTCAGCGTACAGAGCGCTAACGTACCGTTTCCTCAGTGTACAGAGCGCTAACGTACCGTTTCCTGTTCCTCAGTGTACAGAGCGGTAACGTACCGTTTCCTCAGTGTACAGAGCGCTAACGTACCGTTTCCTGTTCCTCAGTGTACAGAGCGCTAACGTACCGTTTCCTCAGTGTACAGAGCGCTAACGTACCGTTTCCTGTTCCTCAGTGTACAGAACGCTAACTTACCGTTTCCTGTTCCTCAGTGTACAGAGCGCTAACGTACCGTTTCCTGTTCCTCAGCGTACAGAGCGCTAACGTAGCGTTTCCTCAGTGTACAGAGCGCTAACGTACCGTTTCCTGTTCCTCAGCGTACAGAGCGCTAACGTACCGTTTCCTCAGTGTACAGAACGCTAACTTACCGTTTCCTGTTCCTCAGTGTACAGAGCGCAAAAGTACCGTTTCCTCAGTGTACAGAGCGCTAACGTACCGTTTCCTGTTCCTCAGTGTACAGAGCGCTAACGTACCGTTTCCTGTTCCTCAGTGTACAGAGCGCTAACGTACCGTTTCCTGTTCCTCAGTGTACAGAGCGCTAACGTACCGTTTCCTGTTCCTCAGTGTACAGAGCGCTAACGTACCGTTTCCTGTTCCTCAGTGTACAGAGCGCTAACGTACCGTTTCCTGTTCCTCAGTGTACAGAGCGCTAACGTACCGTTTCCTGTTCCTCAGTGTACAGAGCGCTAACGTACCGTTTCCTGTTCCTCAGTGTACAGAGCGCTAACGTACCGTTTCCGGTTCCTCAGTGTACAGAGCGCTAACGTACCGTTTCCTGTTCCTCAGTGTACAGAGCGCTAACGTACCGTTTCCTGTTCCTCAGTGTACAGAGCGCTAACGTACTGTTTCCTGTTCCTCAGCGTACAGAGCGCTAACGTACCGTTTCCTCAGTATTCAGAGTGCTAACGTACCGTTTCCTGTTCCTCAGCGTACAGAGCGCTAACATACCATTTCCTGTTCCTCAGCGTACAGAGCGCTAACGTACCGTTTCCTCAGTGTACAGAGCGCTAACGTACCGTTTCCTGTTCCTCCGTGTACAGAGCACTAACGTACCATTTCCTGTTCCTCAGCGTACAGAGCGCTAACATACCATTTCCTGTTCCTCAGCGTACAGAGCGCTAACGTACCGTTTCCTCAGTGTACAGAGCGCTAACGTACCGTTTCCTCAGTGTACAGAGCGCTAACGTACCGTTTCCTCTTCCTCTGTGTACAGAGCGCTAACGTACCGTTTCCTCCGTGTACAGAGCGCTAACGTACCGTTTCCTCTTCCTCCGTGTACAGAGCGCTGACGTACCGTTTCCTCTTCCCCCGTGTACAGAGCGCTAACGTACCGTTTCCTCAGTGTACAGAGTGCTAACGTACCGTTTCCTGTTCTTCAGCGTACAGAGCGCTAACATACCATTTCCTGTTCCTCAGCGTACAGAGCGCTAACGTACCGTTTCCTCAGTGTACAGAGCGCTAACGTACCGTTTCCTGTTCCTCAGTGTACAGAGCGCTAACAAACCATTTCCTGTTCCTCAGCGTACAGAGCGCTAACGTACCGTTTCCTCAGTGTACAGAGTGCTAACGTACCGTTTCCTGTTCCTCAGCGTACAGAGCGCTAACATACCATTTCCTGTTCCTCAGCGTACAGAGCGCTAATGTACCGTTTCCTCAGTGTACAGAGTGCTAACGTACCGTTTCCTGTTCCTCAGCGTACAGAGCGCTAACATACCATTTCCTGTTCCTCAGCGTACAGAGCGCTAACGTACCGCTTCCTCAGTGTACAGAGCGCTAACATACCGTTTCCTGTTCCTCAGCGTACAGAGCGCTAACATACCATTTCCTGTTCCTCAGCGTACAGAGCGCTAATGTACCGTTTCTTCAGTATTCAGAGTGCTAACGTACTGTTTCCTGTTCCTCAGCGTACAGAGCGCTAACATACCATTTCCTGTTCCTCAGCGTACAGAGCGCTAACGTACCGTTTCCGCAGTGTACAGAGCGCTAACATACCGTTTCCTGTTCCTCGGCGTACAGAGCGCTAACATACCATTTCCTGTTCCACAGCGTACAGACCGCTAACGTACCGTTTACTCAGTGTACAGAGTGCTAACGTACCGTTTCCTGTTCCTCCGTGTACAGAGCACTAACGTACCATTTCCTGTTCCTCAGCGTACAGAGCGCTAACATACCATTTCCTGTTCCTCAGCGTACAGAGCGCTAACGTACCGTTTCCTCAGTGTACAGAGCGCTAACGTACCGTTTCCTCAGTGTACAGAGCGCTAACGTACCGTTTCCTCAGTGTACAGAGCGCTAACGTACCGTTTCCTGTTCCTCAGCGTACAGAGCGCTAACATACCATTTCCTGTTCCTCAGCGTACAGAGCGCTAACGTACCGCTTCCTCAGTGTACAGAACGCTAACTTACCGTTTCCTGTTCCTCAGTGTACAGAGCGCAAAAGTACCGTTTCCTCAGTGTACAGAGCGCTAACGTACCGTTTCCTGTTCCTAAGTGTACAGAGCGCTAACGTACTGTTTCCTGTTCCTCAGTGTACAGAGCGCTAACGTACCGTTTCCTGTTCCTCAGTGTACAGAGCGCTAACGTACTGTTTCCTGTTCCTCAGCGTACAGAGCGCTAATGTACCGTTTCCTCAGTGTACAGAACGCTAACTTACCGTTTCCTGTTCCTCAGTGTACAGAGCGCAAAAGTACCGTTTCCTCAGTGTACAGAGCGCTAACGTACCGTTTCCTGTTCCTCAGTGTACAGAGCGCTAACGTACTGTTTCCTGTTCCTCAGCGTACAGAGCGCTAACATACCATTTCCTGTTCCTCAGCGTACAGAGCGCTAATGTACCGTTTCTTCAGTATTCAGAGTGCTAACGTACTGTTTCCTGTTCCTCAGCGTACAGAGCGCTAACATACCATTTCCTGTTCCTCAGCGTACAGAGCGCTAACGTACCGTTTCCTCAGTGTACAGAGCGCTAACATACCGTTTCCTGTTCCTCGGCGTACAGAGCGCTAACATACCATTTCCTGTTCCTCAGCGTACAGAGCGCTAATGTACCGTTTCCTCAGTGTACAGAGTGCTAACGTACCGTTTCCTGTTCCTCCGTGTACAGAGCACTAACGTACCATTTCCTGTTCCTCAGCGTACAGAGCGCTAACATACCATTTCCTGTTCCTCAGCGTACAGAGCGCTAACGTACCGTTTCCTCAGTGTACAGAGCGCTAACTTACCGTTTCCTGTTCCTCAGTGTACAGAGCGCTAACGTACCGTTTCCTCAGTGTACAGAGCGCTAACGTACCGTTTCCTGTTCCTCAGTGTACAGAGCGCTAACGTACTGTTTCCTGTTCCTCAGCGTACAGAGCGCTAACGTACCGTTTCCTCAGTGTACAGAGTGCTAACGTACCGTTTTTTGTTCCTCAGCGTACAGAGCGCTAACATACCATTTCCTGTTCCTCAGCGTACAGAGCGCTAACGTACCGCTTCCTCAGTGTACAGAACGCTAACTTACCGTTTCCTGTTCCTCAGTGTACAGAGCGCAAAAGTACCGTTTCCTCAGTGTACAGAGCGCTAACGTACCGTTTCCTGTTCCTCAGTGTACAGAGCGCTAACGTACTGTTTCCTGTTCCTCAGTGTACAGAGCGCTAACGTACCGTTTCCTGTTCCTCAGTGTACAGAGCGCTAACGTACCGTTTCCTGTTCCTCAGTGTACAGAGCGCTAACGTACTGTTTCCTGTTCCTCAGCGTACAGAGCGCTAATGTACCGTTTCCTCAGTGTACAGAACGCTAACTTACCGTTTCCTGTTCCTCGGTGTACAGAGCGCAAAAGTACCGTTTCCTCAGTGTACAGAGCGCTAACGTACCGTTTCCTGTTCCTCAGTGTACAGAGCGCTAACGTACTGTTTCCTGTTCCTCAGTGTACAGAGCGCTAACGTACCGTTTCCTGTTCCTCAGTGTACAGAGCGCTAACGTACTGTTTCCTGTTCCTCAGCGTACAGAGCGCTAATGTACCGTTTCCTCAGTGTACAGAACGCTAACTTACCGTTTCCTGTTCCTCAGTGTACAGAGCGCAAAAGTACCGTTTCCTCAGTGTACAGAGCGCTAACGTACCGTTTCCTGTTCCTCAGTGTACAGAGCGCTAACGTACTGTTTCCTGTTCCTCAGCGTACAGAGCGCTAACGTACCGTTTCCTCAGTGTACAGAGTGCTAACGTACCGTTTTCTGTTCCTCAGCGTACAGAGCGCTAACATACCATTTCCTGTTCCTCAGCGTACAGAGCGCTAACGTACCGCTTCCTCAGTGTACAGAGCGCTAACATACCGTTTCCTGTTCCTCAGCGTACAGAGCGCTAACATACCATTTCCTGTTCCTCAGCGTACAGAGCGCTAATGTACCGTTTCTTCAGTATTCAGAGTGCTAACGTACTGTTTCCTGTTCCTCAGCGTACAGAGCGCTAACATACCATTTCCTGTTCCTCAGCGTACAGAGCGCTAACGTACCGTTTCCTCAGTGTACAGAGCGCTAACATACCGTTTCCTGTTCCTCGGCGTACAGAGCGCTAACATACCATTTCCTGTTCCTCAGCGTACAGAGCGCTAACGTACCGTTTCCTCAGTGTACAGAGTGCTAACGTACCGTTTCCTCAGTGTACAGAGCGCTAACGTACCATTTCCTGTTCCTCAGCGTACAGAGCGCTAACATACCATTTCCTGTTCCTCAGCGTACAGAGCGCTAACGTACCGTTTCCTCAGTGTACAGAGCGCTAACGTACCGTTTTCTCAGTGTACAGAGCGCTAACGTACCGTTTCCTCTTCCTCCGTGTACAGAGCGCTAACGTACTGTTTCCTCTTCCTCCGTGTACAGAGCGCTAACGTACCGTTTCCTCTTCCTCCGTGTACAGAGCGCTAACGTACCGTTTCCTCAGTGTACAGAGTGCTAACGTACCGTTTCCTGTTCCTCAGCGTACAGAGCGCTAACATACCATTTCCTGTTCCTCAGCGTACAGAGAGCTAACGTACCGTTTCCTCAGTGTACAGAGCGCTAACGTACCGTTTCCTGTTCCTCAGTGTACAGAGCGCTAACATACCATTTCCTGTTCCTCAGCGTACAGAGCGCTAACGTACCGTTTCCTCAGTGTACAGAGCGCTAACATACCGTTTCCTGTTCCTCAGCGTACAGAGCGCTAACGTACCGCTTCCTCAGTGTACAGAGCGCTAACATACCGTTTCCTGTTCCTCAGCGTACAGAGCGCTAACATACTATTTCCTGTTCCTCAGCGTACAGAGCGCTAATGTACCGTTTCTTCAGTATTCAGAGTGCTAACGTACTGTTTCCTGTTCCTCAGCGTACAGAGCGCTTACATACCATTTCCTGTTCCTCAGCGTACAGAGCGCTAACGTACCGTTTCCTCAGTGTACAGAGCGCTAACATACCGTTTCCTGTTCCTTGGCGTACAGAGCGCTAACATACCATTTCCTGTTCCTCAGCGTACAGAGCGCTAACGTACCGTTTCCTCAGTGTACAGAGTGCTAACGTACCGTTTCCTGTTCCTCCGTGTACAGAGCACTAACGTACCATTTCCTGTTCCTCAGCGTACAGAGCGCTAACATACCATTTCCTGTTCCTCAGCGTACAGAGCGCTAACGTACCGTTTCCTGTTCCTCAGCGTACAGAGCGCTAACGTACCGTTTCCTGTTCCTCAGTGTACAGAGCGCTAACGTACCGTTTCCTGTTCCTCAGTGTACAGAGCGCTAACGTACCGTTTCCTGTTCCTCAGTGTACAGAGCGCTAACGTACCGTTTCCTGTTCCTCAGTGTACAGAGCGCTAACGTACCGTTTCCTGTTCCTCAGTGTACAGAGCGCTAACGTACCGTTTCCTGTTCCTCAGTGTACAGAGCGCTAACGTACCGTTTCCTGTTCCTCAGCGTACAGAGCGCTAACGTACCGTTTCCTCAGTATTCAGAGTGCTAACGTACCGTTTCCTGTTCCTCAGCGTACAGAGCGCTAACATACCATTTCCTGTTCCTCAGCGTACAGAGCGCTAACGTACCGTTTCCTCAGTGTACAGAGCGCTAACGTACCGTTTCATGTTCCTCAGTGTACAGAGCGCTAACGTACCGTTTCCTGTTCCTTAGTGTACAGAACGCTAACGTACCGTTTCCTGTTCCTCAGTGTACAGAGCGCTAACGTACCGTTTCCTCAGCGTACAGAACGCTAACTTACCGTTTCCTGTTCCTCAGTGTACAGAGTGCAAAAGTACCGTTTCCTCAGTGTACAGAGCGCTAACGTACCGTTTCCTGTTCCTCAGTGTACAGAGCGCTAACGTACTGTTTCCTGTTCCTCAGTGTACAGAGCGCTAACATACCGTTTCCTGTTCCTCAGCGTACAGAGCGCTAATGTACCGTTTCCTGTTCCTCAGTGTACAGAGCGCTAACGTACCGTTTCCTGTTCCTCAGTGTACAGAGCGCTAACGTACCGTTTCCTGTTCCTCAGTGTACAAAGCTCTAACGTACCGTTTCCTGTTCCTCAGTGTACAGAGCGCTAACGTACTGTTTCCTGTTCCTCAGCGTAGAGAGCGCTAACGTACCGTTTCCTCAGTGTACAGAGTGCTAACGTACCGTTTCCTGTTCCTCAGCGTACAGAGCGCTTACATACCATTTCCTGTTCCTCAGCGTACAGAGCGCTAACGTACCGTTTCCTCAGTGTACAGAGCGCTAACGTACCGTTTCCTGTTCCTCAGTGTACAGAGCGCTAACATACCATTTCCTGTTCCTCAGCATAGAGAGCGCTAACGTACCGTTTCCTCAGTGTACAGAGTGCTAACGTACCATTTTCTGTTCCTCAGCGTACAGAGCGCTAACATACCATTTCCTGTTCCTCAGCGTACAGAGCGCTAACGTACCGCTTCCTCAGTGTACAGAGCGCTAACATACCGTTTCCTGTTCCTCAGCGTACAGAGCGCTAACATACCATTTCCTGTTCCTCAGCGTACAGAGCGCTAATGTACCGTTTCTTCAGTATTCAGAGTGCTAACGTACTGTTTCCTGTTCCTCAGCGTACAGAGCGCTAACATACCATTTCCTGTTCCTCAGCGTACAGAGCGCTAACGTACCGTTTCCTCAGTGTACAGAGCGCTAACATACCGTTTCCTGTTCCTCGGCGTACAGAGCGCTAACATACCATTTCCTGTTCCTCAGCGTACAGAGCGCTAACGTACCGTTTCCTCAGTGTACAGAGTGCTAACGTACCGTTTCCTGTTCCTCCGTGTACAGAGCACTAACGTACCATTTCCTGTTCCTCAGCGTACAGAGCGCTAACATACCATTTCCTGTTCCTCAGCGTACAGAGCGCTAACGTACCGTTTCCTCAGTGTACAGAGCGCTAACGTACCGTTTCCTCAGTGTACAGAGCGCTAACGTACCGTTTCCTCTTCCTCTGTGTACAGAGCGCTAACGTACCGTTTCCTCCGTGTACAGAGCGCTAACGTACCGTTTCCTCTTCCTCCGTGTACAGAGCGCTGACGTACCGTTTCCTCTTCCCCCGTGTACAGAGCGCTAACGTACCGTTTCCTCAGTGTACAGAGTGCTAACGTACCGTTTCCTGTTCTTCAGCGTACAGAGCGCTAACATACCATTTCCTGTTCCTCAGCGTACAGAGCGCTAACGTACCGTTTCCTCAGTGTACAGAGCGCTAACGTACCGTTTCCTGTTCCTCAGTGTACAGAGCGCTAACAAACCATTTCCTGTTCCTCAGCGTACAGAGCGCTAACGTACCGTTTCCTCAGTGTACAGAGTGCTAACGTACCGTTTCCTGTTCCTCAGCGTACAGAGCGCTAACATACCATTTCCTGTTCCTCAGCGTACAGAGCGCTAATGTACCGTTTCCTCAGTGTACAGAGTGCTAACGTACCGTTTCCTGTTCCACAGCGTACAGAGCGCTAACATACCATTTCCTGTTCCTCAGCGTACAGAGCGCTAACGTACCGCTTCCTCAGTGTACAGAGCGCTAACATACCGTTTCCTGTTCCTCAGCGTACAGAGCGCTAACATACCATTTCCTGTTCCTCAGCGTACAGAGCGCTAATGTACCGTTTCTTCAGTATTCAGAGTGCTAACGTACTGTTTCCTGTTCCTCAGCGTACAGAGCGCTAACATACCATTTCCTGTTCCTCAGCGTACAGAGCGCTAACGTACCGTTTCCGCAGTGTACAGAGCGCTAACATACCGTTTCCTGTTCCTCGGCGTACAGAGCGCTAACATACCATTTCCTGTTCCTCAGCGTACAGACCGCTAACGTACCGTTTCCTCAGTGTACAGAGTGCTAACGTACCGTTTCCTGTTCCTCCGTGTACAGAGCACTAACGTACCATTTCCTGTTCCTCAGCGTACAGAGCGCTAACATACCATTTCCTGTTCCTCAGCGTACAGAGCGCTAACGTACCGTTTCCTCAGTGTACAGAGCGCTAACGTACTGTTTCCTCAGTGTACAGAGCGCTAACGTACCGTTTCCTCAGTGTACAGAGCGCTAACGTACCGTTTCCTGTTCCTCAGCGTACAGAGCGCTAACATACCATTTCCTGTTCCTCAGCGTACAGAGCGCTAACGTACCGCTTCCTCAGTGTACAGAACGCTAACTTACCGTTTCCTGTTCCTCAGTGTACAGAGCGCAAAAGTACCGTTTCCTCAGTGTACAGAGCGCTAACGTACCGTTTCCTGTTCCTCAGTGTACAGAGCGCTAACGTACTGTTTCCTGTTCCTCAGTGTACAGAGCGCTAACGTACCGTTTCCTGTTCCTCAGTGTACAGAGCGCTAACGTACTGTTTCCTGTTCCTCAGCGTACAGAGCGCTAATGTACCGTTTCCTCAGTGTACAGAACGCTAACTTACCGTTTCCTGTTCCTCAGTGTACAGAGCGCAAAAGTACCGTTTCCTCAGTGTACAGAGCGCTAACGTACCGTTTCCTGTTCCTCAGTGTACAGAGCGCTAACGTACTGTTTCCTGTTCCTCAGCGTACAGAGCGCTAACGTACCGTTTCCTGTTCCTCAGTGTACAGAGCGCTAACGTACTGTTTCCTGTTCCTCAGCGTACAGAGCGCTAACATACCATTTCCTGTTCCTCAGCGTACAGAGCGCTAACGTACCGCTTCCTCAGTGTACAGAGCGCTAACATACCGTTTCCTGTTCCTCAGCGTACAGAGCGCTAACATACCATTTCCTGTTCCTCAGCGTACAGAGCGCTAATGTACCGTTTCTTCAGTATTCAGAGTGCTAACGTACTGTTTCCTGTTCCTCAGCGTACAGAGCGCTAACATACCATTTCCTGTTCCTCAGCGTACAGAGCGCTAACGTACCGTTTCCTCAGTGTACAGAGCGCTAACATACCGTTTCCTGTTCCTCGGCGTACAGAGCGCTAACATACCATTTCCTGTTCCTCAGCGTACAGAGCGCTAATGTACCGTTTCCTCAGTGTACAGAGTGCTAACGTACCGTTTCCTGTTCCTCCGTGTACAGAGCACTAACGTACCATTTCCTGTTCCTCAGCGTACAGAGCGCTAACATACCATTTCCTGTTCCTCAGCGTACAGAGCGCTAACGTACCGTTTCCTCAGTGTACAGAGCGCTAACTTACCGTTTCCTGTTCCTCAGTGTACAGAGCGCTAACGTACCGTTTCCTCAGTGTACAGAGCGCTAACGTACCGTTTCCTGTTCCTCAGTGTACAGAGCGCTAACGTACTGTTTCCTGTTCCTCAGCGTACAGAGCGCTAACGTACCGTTTCCTCAGTGTACAGAGTGCTAACGTACCGTTTTTTGTTCCTCAGCGTACAGAGCGCTAACATACCATTTCCTGTTCCTCAGCGTACAGAGCGCTAACGTACCGCTTCCTCAGTGTACAGAACGCTAACTTACCGTTTCCTGTTCCTCAGTGTACAGAGCGCAAAAGTACCGTTTCCTCAGTGTACAGAGCGCTAACGTACCGTTTCCTGTTCCTCAGTGTACAGAGCGCTAACGTACTGTTTCCTGTTCCTCAGTGTACAGAGCGCTAACGTACCGTTTCCTGTTCCTCAGTGTACAGAGCGCTAACGTACTGTTTCCTGTTCCTCAGCGTACAGAGCGCTAATGTACCGTTTCCTCAGTGTACAGAACGCTAACTTACCGTTTCCTGTTCCTCGGTGTACAGAGCGCAAAAGTACCGTTTCCTCAGTGTACAGAGCGCTAACGTACCGTTTCCTGTTCCTTAGTGTACAGAGCGCTAACGTACTGTTTCCTGTTCCTCAGTGTACAGAGCGCTAACGTACCGTTTCCTGTTCCTCAGTGTACAGAGCGCTAACGTACTGTTTCCTGTTCCTCAGCGTACAGAGCGCTAACGTACCGTTTCCTCAGTGTACAGAGTGCTAACGTACCGTTTTCTGTTCCTCAGCGTACAGAGCGCTAACATACCATTTCCTGTTCCTCAGCGTACAGAGCGCTAACGTACCGCTTCCTCAGTGTACAGAGCGCTAACATACCGTTTCCTGTTCCTCAGCGTACAGAGCGCTAACATACCATTTCCTGTTCCTCAGCGTACAGAGCGCTAATGTACCGTTTCTTCAGTATTCAGAGTGCTAACGTACTGTTTCCTGTTCCTCAGCGTACAGAGCGCTAACATACCATTTCCTGTTCCTCAGCGTACAGAGCGCTAACGTACCGTTTCCTCAGTGTACAGAGCGCTAACATACCGTTTCCTGTTCCTCGGCGTACAGAGCGCTAACATACCATTTCCTGTTCCTCAGCGTACAGAGCGCTAACGTACCGTTTCCTCAGTGTACAGAGTGCTAACGTACCGTTTCCTCAGTGTACAGAGCGCTAACGTACCATTTCCTGTTCCTCAGCGTACAGAGCGCTAACATACCATTTCCTGTTCCTCAGCGTACAGAGCGCTAACGTACCGTTTCCTCAGTGTACAGAGCGCTAACGTACCGTTTTCTCAGTGTACAGAGCGCTAACGTACCGTTTCCTCTTCCTCCGTGTACAGAGCGCTAACGTACCGTTTCCTCTTCCTCCGTGTACAGAGCGCTAACGTACCGTTTCCTCTTCCTCCGTGTACAGAGCGCTAACGTACCGTTTCCTCAGTGTACAGAGTGCTAACGTACCGTTTCCTGTTCCTCAGCGTACAGAGCGCTAACATACCATTTCCTGTTCCTCAGCGTACAGAGAGCTAACGTACCGTTTCCTCAGTGTACAGAGCGCTAACGTACCGTTTCCTGTTCCTCAGTGTACAGAGCGCTAACATACCATTTCCTGTTCCTCAGCGTACAGAGCGCTAACGTACCGTTTCCTCAGTGTACAGAGCGCTAACATACCATTTCCTGTTCCTCAGCGTACAGAGCGCTAACGTACCGCTTCCTCAGTGTACAGAGCGCTAACATACCGTTTCCTGTTCCTCAGCGTACAGAGCGCTAACATACTATTTCCTGTTCCTCAGCGTACAGAGCGCTAATGTACCGTTTCTTCAGTATTCAGAGTGCTAACGTACTGTTTCCTGTTCCTCAGCGTACAGAGCGCTAACATACCATTTCCTGTTCCTCAGCGTACAGAGCGCTAACGTACCGTTTCCTCAGTGTACAGAGCGCTAACATACCGTTTCCTGTTCCTTGGCGTACAGAGCGCTAACATACCATTTCCTGTTCCTCAGCGTACAGAGCGCTAACGTACCGTTTCCTCAGTGTACAGAGTGCTAACGTACCGTTTCCTGTTCCTCCGTGTACAGAGCACTAACGTACCATTTCCTGTTCCTCAGCGTACAGAGCGCTAACATACCATTTCCTGTTCCTCAGCGTACAGAGCGCTAACGTACCGTTTCCTCAGTGTACAGAGCGCTAACGTACCGTTTCCTCAGTGTACAGAGCGCTAACGTACCATTTCCTCTTCCTCCGTGTACAGAGCGCTAACGTACCGTTTCCTCTTCCCTTCGTGTACAGAGCGCTAACGTACCGTTTCCTCTTCCCTTCGTGTACAGAGCGCTAACGTACCGTTTCCTCTTCCTCCGTGTACAGAGCGCTAACGTACCGTTTCCTCTTCCCTTCGTGTACAGAGCGCTAACGTACCGTTTCCTCAGTGTACAGAGTGCTAACGTACCGTTTCCTGTTCCTCAGCGTACAGAGCGCTAACGTACCATTTCCTGTTCCTCAGCGTACAGAGCGCTAACGTACCGTTTCCTCAGTGTACAGAGCGCTAACGTACCGTTTCCTGTTCCTCAGTGTACAGAGCGCTAACATACCATTTCCTGTTCCTCAGCGTACAGAGCGCTAACGTACCGTTTCCTCAGTGTACAGAGCGCTAACGTACCGTTTCCTCAGTGTACAGAGCGCTAACGTACCGTTTCCTCTTCCTCCGTGTACAGAGCGCTAACATACCATTTCCTGTTCCTCAGTGTACAGAGCGCTAACGTACCGTTTCATGTTCCTCAGTGTACAGAGCGCTAACGTACCGTTTCCTGTTCCTTAGTGTACAGAACGCTAACGTACCGTTTCCTGTTCCTCAGTGTACAGAGCGCTAACGTACCGTTTCCTCAGCGTACAGAACGCTAACTTACCGTTTCCTGTTCCTCAGTGTACAGAGTGCAAAAGTACCGTTTCCTCAGTGTACAGAGCGCTAACGTACCGTTTCCTCAGTGTACAGAGCGCTAACATACCATTTCCTGTTCCTCAGCGTACAGAGCGCTAACGTACCGCTTCCTCAGTGTACAGAGCGCTAACGTACCATTTCCTCTTCCTCCGTGTACAGAGCGCTAACGTACCGTTTCCTCTTCCCTTCGTGTACAGAGCGCTAACGTACCGTTTCCTCTTCCCTTCGTGTACAGAGCGCTAACGTACCGTTTCCTCTTCCTCCGTGTACAGAGCGCTAACGTACCGTTTCCTCTTCCCTTCGTGTACAGAGCGCTAACGTACCGTTTCCTCAGTGTACAGAGTGCTAACGTACCGTTTCCTGTTCCTCAGCGTACAGAGCGCTAACGTACCATTTCCTGTTCCTCAGCGTACAGAGCGCTAACGTACCGTTTCCTCAGTGTACAGAGCGCTAACGTACCGTTTCCTGTTCCTCAGTGTACAGAGCGCTAACATACCATTTCCTGTTCCTCAGCGTACAGAGCGCTAACGTACCGTTTCCTCAGTGTACAGAGCGCTAACGTACCGTTTCCTCAGTGTACAGAGCGCTAACGTACCGTTTCCTCTTTCTCCGTGTACAGAGCGCTAACATACCATTTCCTGTTCCTCAGCGTACAGAGCGCTAACGTACCGTTTCCTCAGTGTACAGAGCGCTAACATACCGTTTCATGTTCCTCAGTGTACAGAGCGCTAACGTACCGTTTCCTGTTCCTTAGTGTACAGAACGCTAACGTACCGTTTCCTGTTCCTCAGTGTACAGAGCGCTAACGTACCGTTTCCTCAGTGTACAGAGCGCTAACATACCGTTTCATGTTCCTCAGTGTACAGAGCGCTAACGTACCGTTTCCTGTTCCTTAGTGTACAGAACGCTAACGTACCGTTTCCTGTTCCTCAGTGTACAGAGCGCTAACGTACCGTTTCCTCAGCGTACAGAACGCTAACTTACCGTTTCCTGTTCCTCAGTGTACAGAGTGCAAAAGTACCGTTTCCTCAGTGTACAGAGCGCTAACGTACCGTTTCCTCAGTGTACAGAGCGCTAACATACCATTTCCTGTTCCTCAGCGTACAGAGCGCTAACGTACCGCTTCCTCAGTGTACAGAGCGCTAACATACCGTTTCCTGTTCCTCAGCGTACAGAGCGCTAACATACTATTTCCTGTTCCTCAGCGTACAGAGCGCTAATGTACCGTTTCTTCAGTATTCAGAGTGCTAACGTACTGTTTCCTGTTCCTCAGCGTACAGAGCGCTAACATACCATTTCCTGTTCCTCAGCGTACAGAGCGCTAACGTACCGTTTCCTCAGTGTACAGAGCGCTAACATACCGTTTCCTGTTCCTTGGCGTACAGAGCGCTAACATACCATTTCCTGTTCCTCAGCGTACAGAGCGCTAACGTACCGTTTCCTCAGTGTACAGAGTGCTAACGTACCGTTTCCTGTTCCTCCGTGTACAGAGCACTAACGTACCATTTCCTGTTCCTCAGCGTACAGAGCGCTAACATACCATTTCCTGTTCCTCAGCGTACAGAGCGCTAACGTACCGTTTCCTCAGTGTACAGAGCGCTAACGTACCGTTTCCTCAGTGTACAGAGCGCTAACGTACCATTTCCTCTTCCTCCGTGTACAGAGCGCTAACGTACCGTTTCCTCTTCCCTTCGTGTACAGAGCGCTAACGTACCGTTTCCTCTTCCCTTCGTGTACAGAGCGCTAACGTACCGTTTCCTCTTCCTCCGTGTACAGAGCGCTAACGTACCGTTTCCTCTTCCCTTCGTGTACAGAGCGCTAACGTACCGTTTCCTCAGTGTACAGAGTGCTAACGTACCGTTTCCTGTTCCTCAGCGTACAGAGCGCTAACGTACCATTTCCTGTTCCTCAGCGTACAGAGCGCTAACGTACCGTTTCCTCAGTGTACAGAGCGCTAACGTACCGTTTCCTGTTCCTCAGTGTACAGAGCGCTAACATACCATTTCCTGTTCCTCAGCGTACAGAGCGCTAACGTACCGTTTCCTCAGTGTACAGAGCGCTAACGTACCGTTTCCTCAGTGTACAGAGCGCTAACGTACCGTTTCCTCTTCCTCCGTGTACAGAGCGCTAACGTACCGTTTCCTCTTCCTCCGTGTACAGAGCGCTAACGTACCGTTTCCTCTTCCTCCGTGTACAGAGCGCTAACGTACCGTTTCCTCTTCCTCCGTGTACAGAGCGCTAACGTACCGTTTCCTCTTCCTCAGTGTACAGAGCGCTAATGTACCGTTTCCTGTTCCTCCGTGTACAGAGCGCTAATGTACCGTTTCCTCAGTGTACAAAGCGCTAATGTACCGTTTCCTGTTCCTCAGGTTCTGGATTTTGAGCGAGAGAGTGAGTACATCCTGGTGCTCAGTGCTCAGAACCCCGTGGCGCTGGTGAGAGGAAGGTACGGACCCGCATCCACCGCCACCGTCTCCATCTACATCGACGACATCAACGAGGGCCCTGTTCTGTCCCAGAGTCACTACGAGGTCACGGTCAGAGAGGGGGAGGAGCCAGGAAGGGTCATAGCTACGATTAGGGCTTACGACCCTGACTCCCATCCAGTCAGGTAGGAGCACCTGAAGAACATCCTTCATAAAAACACACGTATTCTTACACACCAGTGTTTCTTTTTTCACCGAGAGACGAAGCAGATTTACACTTACAGTCAAGTGGAAATCTGAATAAAGTCAAAATGATGAATAATTTCCTATTGTAAGATTATAATAAACCAAATAAAGCTTTATTACACCAATTTAGCTAAAAATTTTGCAAAATGAGCGAAATTATCCGGAAATAATGTTTCAGGTTAAAGGTTAAATGTTTTAATGATATAAATTTGGTGTAATCGAAATGAAAACAAATACTACATCAATATGACTACAGGCAAGAATTTATTTATTTATTTATTTATTTATTTGTTTGTTTGTTTATTTTTGCAGTAAAGCTACCTGAAGTCAGTATTAAACACTGTATTTTGTTCACTTAGATGTTTATTATATTGCATTTAGTTCGATTAAATTTATTATATCATTTGGATTAATCTTTAATACCATTTCATATTTAGGTCCCGTTCACTGTTATAATGAGCTCCACTCTTCTGGGAAGATGTTCCACTAGATTTTGTGGAGATTTATTCAGCCACAAGAGTGTTATTAAAGTCAATTTACTGATGTAGGTGATATGAGGAGGCACATTTTTTCAGGTTTATTAGGGTTTATACCTCTATAGCAGGAGATTTTCCACTCCATCTCATGTACAGCAGATCTTCATGGAGGAGCATTGTCACGCTGGAACAGATTTGAGTCTCCTAGTTCAAGTAAAGGCATCTAAAGACCTTCTATACAATTAGGTTCCCTTATTTGTTATATGAATGACAATGACTTGTCGTTTTTCATCTGCTACAGAAATACAATCTAAATCAAAACCTAAGCATCAAATGAAAACGGTCTCTTTCATCAAAAGCCACTGTAATCATCCGTCTCTCTGTAAATGTGTATGTTATTTATTTATAATAAAACTCAGTTGAGTTGCAGAGTCCTCAGTTCCTGCAGGACGTGGATTAATAGGACCCATGAAGCTGTGCAGTTCAGCAGTTCAACACCTGCACTGGAACAAATTTGTGGTTCGAGCAGCAGAAGTGAACAGAACGTTCTTTTCCTCTTGTGTAGGTACTCACTGAGAGGGGACACCAAGAAGTATTTCTCAATCGGAAAGTACTCAGGAGAACTGAAGACTGTGCAGGCTTTAGACAGAGAGGAGAACAG